>NC_133315.1:18833603-18869941 GCF_012295235.1 Primulina huaijiensis
ATCGTCATTTATCAGCATATTAAGCTTCGATTCAATATATATTCAAAAGAAGTAAGATTTTTTTAGATACATGGATTTCTATTTAAGAAAAGACAAAATTTGAAGGATTAATTGACACAAAAAATGTCGGTGTCGGATGATGCGAAGTCACATGACCTAAAAATTATTCTGCAGATAATTTCAACAGACTAATTGAGAGATTATTTGGTTTTCACGCATAATATTTACACATGAAAACCAAATAATCTATTTTAAAATCATTCTGCAGATAATTTCAACAGACTAATTGAGGGATTATTTGGCTTTCATGCGTAATATTTACACATGAAAACCAAATAATCAATTTTGATAAGAGTTTGCAAACACATGGTGTTATCACCATCTAGTTTAACATCTTGTATTGTGTAGAAAGGATATTTTTATGGTTTTCCTGTCATGTTCATTGGAAATTTATATTAATATTAACACCACACATTTGATCAATACTCATAATGAGAGTGAGCGAGTAGGTTTGCGGATGGAAAAGAAAATAATAATATTGCAGTTGAAGTTCCTTCAATGAAGAAAATTGATATTGCTTGCTAAGCTGCGTATGCATGTCGCCATCGATGGGACCCTAACTCTTGTGCCGATATTAATTTTCTGTCGGTGTCCCATTCTATATAACAGATAACTTTGAGCTCGCTATTACTCAGGAATCACTTTGGGCTACTGCCCTTCAGCTTTTGTCTGCCTTTCGTTCCAAGTACTAGTGGGGTTCCCGAGAAGATTTAGTTTAAGATGAGGGTTCATTCCCTTTGTCAGACAGCCCTTTGGGGCGTTTTCTTTGTGTCTTTATTGGGGATTTGCAGTGCAGATGACAAGACATTGTTCGAGGTTGTCGGGGCAGCGGAGTGTGCTGATTGCAATGAGTATGACATTAAAACTACTGATCAGGCATTTTCAGGTAATTTCGGCCACATTAATGTTTGTTTATGCAAACATAGATATATAATGTAGAAGAAATTCAACACCAAACAAAAGGCTTTCGTACTCGTTCTTCATCCGATACCTGATTTTATGTATGTAGGTCTCAGTGCGAGCGTTGATTGTAAGCTCGAACACGGGGAAACAAAAAGAATGGGAGATATAACCAAGCTCGACAAAGATGGAAAATTCAAGATCTCAGTCTCACAACTCCATCAAGATTGCTACGTGCAGCTCCACAGCCCCGCCGCAGTCCCCTGCGTAGCTCAAAATGGCGTCGAATCCACGAAAATCGTCTTGAAATCCCAAACGAATGGTATTCAAACCTTCGGGCCGAGTAAAAATCCGCAGTTCTCAACTGCAACGTGTGCATCTAAAACCTCTTGGCATTTCTTCAAGCACCCGCCTTTTCCATACACCCATCCGTGGAAGAAAAAATTCTACAAGCCGCCTGTCCCAGTCTACAAACCGCCCGTTCCCGTCTACAAGCCACCAGTTCCAGAGCACAAGCCGCCCGTTCCCGTCTACAAGCCAAAACCACCAGTTTACAAGCCGCCGGTTCCCGTGTACAAGCCAAAACCACCAGTTTACAAGCCACCCGTTCCCCTCTACAAGCCGCCGGTTCCCATCTACAAGCCAAAACCACCAGTCCACAAGCCAAAGCCGCCGGTCCCCGTCCACAAGCCAAAACCACCCGTTTACAAGCCACCGGTACCAGTATACAAACCACCAGTTCCAGTCTACCATCCAAAACCACCAGTGTATAAGAAGCCATTCCCTCCATTGATCCCGAAGATCAAATTTCCTCCAAAGCACTTCCACCACCCCAAATTCGGACACTTCCACCACCCCAAATTCGGGCACTTCCCACCACTACCTCCGCATCATCCTTAAGCTTTTTAAATGGTGCATTTGTGTTTGATTTATTTGTTACGATGTGAACAAAGAATTGGTTTTCCGCCTCTTCAAAGTTCAAATGAAGTGTGTGTTATTTTAAAAAAAATATATAGTTTTAGAAATAAATTAACAAACAATCGAAAAAGACAGAATGTGAGTGCATGACAGTTTAAAATGTTTGTATCGTCGGTTTGGTGTTGACATGCAATGCATATGCATGGTTTTTTAAGGTTTGTTTGATTGGGTTGTAATTATTACACTGTTCGTAAAATTTCAATTGAGTGTTCGTTCAATAATATTCAATAATTTTTTATGATTTATTTACGTATCATATTGTATAATATATTTCGATTATCTATGTGACATTTACTTCTGGTGACAAAAGAAAATTATACCACGATTTCAAAAATGTCATGCACGTGATAAAAAGAATAAAACGGGAAAAATTCCATATCTATTTAAACAGAAAATTAAAATAAACAGTAAGATATCTGTCTCACAAAATATGACCCGTGACACCGTCTCACACAAATTTTTACATCGGAAATAATGCACCAAAAAGAAATGGATTAATTGAAAAGAATTAAATTAGAAAGCAAAGGGAAATTATTAAGGAAGTTTTATATACTTTGTTATTAAGGAATTCACCACAAGAAAAGTTTTTTGTATAAAAATGTAACCAATACTAGATCATACTTGTAATGAGCTCGAAGGAAGGCCCAAAGCTCCCAAAAGCCCAATCCAGTATGTTTCAGAATAATCATAGCTGTCTCTATCTTTTCCGACTGCTCGTTAATGATTGGTTCTCTCTCTCATATACCCAAAGGCCTAATCCACGCACAGAGAAGAAAGAGAGAAATCGATCGCTAAAATCCAGATCCAGCAAAAAGTTTCAACTCTCTGCTGAAATAGAGCTGAATTCAGTTCCAGAACAATGTCTTCGACCTTCAGCGGCGATGAAACTGCTCCCTTCTTCGGATTCCTCGGCGCCGCTGCGGCCCTTGTTTTCTCTTGTAAGTATTTTACGTTTTTTCCCCTTTGATGTGATTATTTCTCACTTTTTATTTATATATGTTTCGATTATGAGTTGTGTGGAAGAATTAATGAATATAATGTTTTTCTTCATTTTGTTGGTTTATGCTGGTGGTTTACTTTTTTTTAATGATTATTAAATTTGTCGATGAAGTATCTGAAATTCATATTCTGTTCAGAGGAAAATGAGATTGTATGTTGTTCGGTAATAAATCATGGATCCAACAGGAGCATGAAATTATATGGTGTAGTTTTTGAGATCGTGGTAAGATTGCTTGTTTGAACTTGTAGATTAGGTCGTGGAATGAGTAATCAGCTGGGTTGGATTAGATAGAATGGAACCAATAAAAATGTATGCTTATTCTCATTTCGTGTTGAATTAACCGACTGACCTTCGATGGGACACTTATATTGGATTTGGATTGGATAACTTCACAAAATTTCGTCTTTTCTTGTTTTCTATTTTGTTTCTTTTTTCTTCCCCCAGGTATGGGTGCTGCATATGGGACTGCTAAGAGTGGCGTTGGTGTTGCTTCGATGGGGGTGATGAGGCCAGAGCTGGTAATGAAATCAATCGTGCCAGTGGTTATGGCTGGTGTTTTGGGTATTTACGGTCTCATTATTGCTGTGATTATCAGCACTGGTATTAACCCTAAAGCTAAGTCTTATTACCTGTTTGATGGCTATGCTCATCTCTCTTCGGGCCTTTCTTGTGGACTCGCTGGGCTGGCTGCGGGAATGGCCATCGGGATTGTCGGAGATGCTGGTGTTAGGTATGTGTTTGTATCAATTTCATGGAAATTCTAATCTTTCAGGGTTGAAGTTTGATTTGTCTTGTGATGTTGTAAGTTTTACAGTCGCTTAGGTGATAGCGCCAGGTTTACTTCAAAATTAAATTTAGTTGTCAGCATGGTTTATTATAGATTCCACTTTGAAATGTTTAATGAAGTAAAAATTAAGGGATAATTTTCACTGATTATTGAAGATTTAATGTATGTATTATGAGAGAGTTTTTAAGGCTTGAGCTATAATGTTTGACTTGAAATGGCATTTTTAAGTTTTCTCCGTCATGAAGCAATTAAATTTGTGCCTGTTTCTGGGAGCCCATATAATTTGTAATTTGGTGTAGTTGATGATGAAATTCTATGCTTCAGGTCTTGTTTTGTTTTGTTGATTGTTGAAAAAGAAATTGTAAATTGCAAATAAAAATCTTTATTCTTCGATAATACCTATTGCCACCAAAACCAAGTCGGTATAAACTAGAACCAACAAAATTCGAGGATGTTGAGTGAAACATGCCAGTGTAATCATGCAGCAATGTGATCTTGTTTAGCTTCAAATGTTGATATTCTGAGCGCTTGAGCTATGACGTAAAATCTTTCCATTTCCTTATGATGTGCTCAGCTGCAACCACCCCAGTTTTCATCCTCGGAATGGATTTCAAACAACTATATGTACTTTTATGAACATGTATGTTTTTAAATGGATCTCAACCCGACATCTTCTTTGCAGGGCTAACGCACAGCAGCCAAAGCTTTTTGTAGGGATGATCCTCATTCTCATTTTCGCTGAAGCTCTGGCACTCTACGGCCTAATTGTTGGCATTATTTTGTCTTCTCGAGCCGGCCAGTCTAGAGCTGAGTAGCGGATAACTCAAATCATGGCTTGCTTTGAATGAAACTTTTACTCTCATCCAAGATATCCCACAGATCTTTATTTGGTAACTTTTGTGCTGTTCTTTGTATTCGAATATTTGGTTTCTCCTTTAAATGAATAAAAGAACTCATCGAGCGTTTATTATTTGATGGATTGATCAACTTTTGTGTATTTTTGTAGCTTCGCACGGTATAAAAATTCTGTGATTTCTGCTACTGGACACAAGTCTTATATTTATTTACAAATAATGACAACTTTGGTTTTTCTTAGACGACTTTGCCTTACCTGCCTGCATTTGACATAATCTTCCGTTACTTGAGCCACACTTTCAATATGCTCTACTGTCGATTTTTTTGAGAATTATTTTATAACTAGTTTATTTACAAGTTGTTTATTTTTTACTACAAATTATGAATTTCAAAACAAAACTCAATCAGACTGCAGTTCATGTTTACCCGAATTATCAGGCAAATGTATTGTGTACTATGTCCGACTAATTTACTAATCATTATACCTAATAATGTATGGGTATAACACCAAAATTCAAATAACATAATTTTAAATAAAATAACATATTAGAGTTTATAAATATTGTATTTCTATGTCATGATGATTATAAAAAGGGCATATGAATAGTTACTATTTAACATATCTGTTAAATTAATTTTACATATCTTTATATTTTTTAAAAAACTTATTGTTATAATTGATATAATTATTATAAAAACAAAAATAAGAATTATTAGCTATAATTTTTATAATAATTTTTTTTATCGTGATTAATTATTAATACTATGGGCTGCTTCATAAGATGGGCTTGACTAGACGATATTGGAAAGGCCCAGCCCAATCACATAAATTAAGATTCGTGCACAAGAATGACGCATCGGATCTTTCCTCCCCCATATTATCTCTCCAGTTCCTTTCCTTTGATCACTTCCAATCTAACTTGTGCTCTAGACTTCTCTCTTACCCCCGAAATCTCTGGTGAAAGATCGGCGCTTACGTTCTGCTATTCGAAGTAATGACCTTTCCTTCGAGTTTACCCCGCGGACTCTTACTCTGTCGCGTGATTGATTAACCTTTTTCCATTTCTATTGGTTAATTAATCAAATTTTGTGATTGTTTTTTTCTGCAGGTGAATTCAGAGTTGAGAGCGCGTTTTCGTCGTTTGGGATTTATTAAATATGGTGCGCCTCGAAACGAATTCCGATTTTTAAGAATTTTTTATTTGGCTGTGTTGAAGTTATTCTGAAAAAAATTGTTCTTTATTGTGCTTGAAAATCGAATTTCTTGTTTGCTCTGAGAATTTTCTTTTTGAGATCTCCATGTGTATTTTTTTGCATATATTGAGTACTGACTACTGACCGACCTTACTGGATAATATTATTTCCTAGGATCATGATTGTCGCAAATTTGCTGCTGCGTTTTATACTGCTAGTGCTATTGAGGTTAAGAGTTTAAGTGTGACTATAGTTCGGGT
The DNA here is from genome assembly GCF_012295235.1 of Primulina huaijiensis. NCBI lineage: Eukaryota > Viridiplantae > Streptophyta > Magnoliopsida > Lamiales > Gesneriaceae > Primulina > Primulina huaijiensis. The sequence goes on from NC_133315.1 coordinate 18,839,638, forward strand.
GGTCTGTAGTTGGTTTTCTTCATACTTTTGGGTTGATTGTGTCAATTGATGAGGTGTATTCATCGATGTGTTCGCTGGGAAGTACAAAATGCTTGTGGCTGATTCTAGCCTAAAATATTAATGAGCTAATAATCAAGATTTCAGTGGAGTATATGATTTTTTTTTTGGTCGATATGGGTTCTATGCAGAGGTAATTATTAGTTCTAAGATTTTTAAGATGCATACAGTTCTTTGATCAAGGGTCTCTTGGAGGGGAAGAAGAGATTCAAGAGTTATTGAGCATGTGATAGGTTAATAAAATATAAGCCCTTGCTAAACTCAGAGTAATGATGGATTATTAGCCATGAGACTGCATTGTCAAACTAGTTTTGGGCTCTTGCTGCTTTGGAATGGCGTTCTGGATATTTTATGCCTCCAGGACATCATTTTCAAATGTCAACGAGGATGTATATTTGCGAATTTTTTAACACTCTTTATTTTGTGTTATTGCAGTTATGAGAGCCTTCACTAGGTGTGTTCACATATATATTTTTTGCTTTCTTGTTTCAGTTTTTTAACGGATATGGATACCATGGAATGTCATTTGAGCAAACATATCGGTGCTATCCTGCGTCTTTCATCGACAAGGTTTGACGGCTTCTCCGACTTTTAATTTATTTTTACTTTAATTTTGCAATGATTCTCACAGATGTAACTTATAGTTGAGTTAACACTACCAACTGTTTTTTAACCCCATGGATACTCTTTGAAGATTTTTTCACGGTTATGTATCCTTTTCCTGGAACTCATAGTTTGGGTTTTTTTGTCTTTCATACAACGCTTGTGTACTCTCACCATTGGTATTTACTTGAAACTTTTACAGAATTTGATACTGTAATCAATTTTGAGTTAATTCTGATTTTTCCCATCTTAATTCTGATTTTTCCTATCTCTTAATTCGCAGGCACAGATAGAAAATGGTGACAAAGGTAATCAGTTTAATAAACTATAACTGTAGGCAGAATAGTATGTTTCCTTGACCCATGATATCTTATTCCACCTTTTTTTGTTGTTTCAGTAATCATGCCTCCTTCGGCTCTAGATCGCCTTGGTTAGTTTCACATCTTTTTTTCTAGTGACGTTATATTGTTTATAAACCTTTTCCTTGGGCTTGGACAGTTATTGATTTCGAGCCTTGATCTAACTTGACTTTATCTTACAGCATCACTTCAAATTGATTACCCTATGTTGTTTGAGCTTGGAAACGCTGCAACTGAACGAGTTTCTCATTGTGGAGTTCTGGAATTCATTGCAGAAGAAGGCATGATATATATGCCTTACTGGGTATGTGCAATCTGCATGCACATTATATTATGACTTTTATTACTTTGGGACACGATTTGATGTTTTGTGATCGTGCAGATGATGGAGAATCTGTTGTTGCAAGAAGGAGATATTGTACGGGTAAAAAATGTAACTCTTCCAAAGGGTACATATGTCAAATTGCAACCTCACACAAAGGATTTCTTGGATATATCAAATCCAAAAGCTATGTGAGTGTTGGACATAAATTAACTCGTTACTGTATCCGTGATTCTCATACATGTGTTTGGTGTTGTCTAGCTTCTCTTTTGGTTTTCCTAGAAAAACGACATTTTTGAAAATTTCCTCTTTTTTTGCTTATCTTAGTTTAATCTTTATTTTTTAAATTCTCTCTTGCAGCTTGGAGACGACATTAAGGAATTTTTCTTGTTTGACCACGGGGGATAGTATCATGGTGGCTTATAACAATAAAAAATATTACATAGATATAATCGAGTCGAAGCCTTCTAATGCCATAACTATTATCGAAACCGATTGTGAAGTGGACTTTGCTCCTCCTCTCGATTACAAGGAGCCGGAAAAACCTGCACTGTCAATTCCAACAAGCAAAAGAACAGAAGGTACGATTTTTTTCAGTGTTCCTCATTTTCTTATATCCATCATCATATCATTACTTTAGTACGTTGGCAATTAATTATATTACAATCAAGAGGTTACTGCTCACTGTAGGTTCCCCTTTTTAGAAAATAAGTTGCTGCAAACCTCATCTATCCAGTTAACATGGATACATTTCTTTTCTTGATTCTCCTTTCAAGGAAGTCGAGATTTCTTCTTGGACAAATCCTTCCTATGCTAGTCATCAACTAACCATTATCTTGGCCATTTTGTGCCTTTTTCTGTTCGTTTGTTCAGGCCAGGAGCCTACAGCTGAGACTGAACCGAACTTCAATCCATTTACTGGTACTGCGAGAAGACTGGATGGAAAACCCCTGAAAACCCAGCCTCCACCAGCCTCTTCATCTGCGCCCACTTTCAAGAACCTGAATGCCTCCAATGATGGTGGACAAGCTTCTGCATCCAGTTCCAGTTCACAGAGCACCAGTCGCCAGTCTCAGGGCAAGCTTGTTTTTGGTTCAAATGCAAACCGCACCAGTGAATCATCAAAGGTATCCTTTTTCCCTGCCAAAAAAAATCAGATTCCATGCTCAAGATCTCACAAAGATATGTTCCCTCACAAAAAAAATGTCAAGTCGTTCATACTTTTCCGATTATCAGATATCAGATGGTTAAAAGGATGTTTCTGGATCTGATATCCGTTAACCTTTATCACAGGACACTTCAAAAGACACCAAACAAGAGCCTCCAAAGAAAGAAGACCCCAAATTCCAGGCCTTCACTGGGAAGAAATACTCTTTGAAGGGTTGATTGTATATTAATTCCAAATTGTTCTCCGTCACTCCTTGGATGCATGAACGGTGTACGTAAGCATGCTTCATTTTACGTGTGGAAATATGGATCTTGATCCAATATTAAATCAAAATCAAGTTATAAATTATAAAACATTGAATTTCATTTATTATTTATTATTGTTTCTTATTTTAAAACATTATTGCTGTTGTTGTGAAGTGGGTGTAAATTATTATTATTATCAACAAAGACTTTATACTTTGTTGTGGTGTGATGAAATTTGACGAACCTGCGTTCTATCGATTTATTATATGTTGCAAGTAATACTCAATGCCAGTATGGCTTAAATGTCTCTCATTTAAAAACTAAATCACTTGCCGGATAATTTTACCAGGGTTAAAGTATACGTTTTAAAGATTTTTTTTATAGGCACAAGAAAATTCGAGAAACAATTATTTCCTGGAAATAAATAAAGATTAAAAACCTTATAATTATTAAATATTCCGTTGTCGATAAATCATATAAGTTTGCGTTTTATAGTTGAGATTATTATAGTCGGAAGTGCAAATAATATTTTGCCATCAGAAATATAACTATTTATGTAGATGTTAAATCATAGGAAACACCTCTATTTTTATTTATCATGCTTCTTTCTTGTACACGAGCACACACACACTATTTCATATCTCATCACACATCAGTGCTGATTAAGTTTATCAAGTGTTTAATAAGTAAAAATAATGAACAAAAATAGCTATGAATCAACGCTGAATAGGAAATCCTTTTTCCTTTCATTCATAAATTCGTCACAAAGCGGACCATTTTTTGGTAGTGAAATATGCTTATTAGTAGCTGTAGCCTTTCACAAACATTCCTGTCTTGGCTTCCTCTGATTCTCCCTCGGTGGTGTACTTGCCGAGTTGAGCTAACGAGTTAGCCTTGGCCCTGATGAGCAAAGCTTCCTGAGCCGCCTTCACGTTCTCCGGGCGGCCTCCCCAAGTCTTCAGGCATGTGTTTTGAAGAGCTCTTGCGTAGGAAAACGATACGTGCCACGGGTTCGGGGCTTGGTTCATGGCATTCAAGTTCAAGGTTGCTTCCACCTCAGATTGCCCACCAGACAAGAACTGCTCATCAAAAGATTAAACCTGGTCTCAAATTTAAACTCGACTAATTAACACGCGCATGTATATGAAGCAAAACTGGAAATACTTGCCATGATTCCAGGAACGGCTGGGGGGATTCGCTTTCGGAGGAGGCCGAGTGTGTATGCAGCAACCTGTTCGGGTGTCGCCTTTTCCTTACATTCTGCACCAGGAGTCACCATGCTTGGTTTGAGGAGAATACCCTCAAACAACACATTGTTTTCGGCTAAGTAGAAAAACACCTCAGCCCACACCTTCAAAGCTACCTCATAAGTCCTGTCAATCCCGTGCTCGCCATCTAGCAAGATCTCTGGCTCCACAATTGGGACCAATCCAGCCTCCTGAATCATCATGAAAAAACACCTTCAGTTCCATCAAATCGTGTGGACTGGAGTTAATCAAACAGTTGGATGTTTAAATTTGAAATCCCGAGTCATGCTCATCACCCTAAACTCCCCTAGCATAATATCATACAGTTAGAACGGGAAGGGGATATATGTACCTGAGAAATGGCGGCATAGCGGGCTAGGCCCCAGGCCGCCTCCTTCACTGCCAAGGCAGATGGACCATTGGGAATGCTCACCACAGTACGCCTGAGCAAGGTCCGAACCGAAAATTTGGTTAGAATCAAGGACATTAAACTTTATTTAAGGTCTACCGGTAGCATTTACATATATTTAGTTTGAGAGGAGACAAAAGTACGAATAAGTATCCTTACCATTTGGCGAAACGAGCACCTTGTTGGTAGTAAGCAGCGGAGCGAGAGGCGAGGCCATCAAGACCTTGGCACCATGACTCGTCATTTGAACCAGCAAGTGGAACCAAACCCTGCAAAGTTCGAATCCCATTAATTATATAAGCATTCAAGAATCATTCAAATCTCTTACCCACATCGCAGCATAGTCACAACAACGAAGAATTCTTAGATCCATCCTGCTAACAGCAAACTAAGAAATGGAACGGGTGGTTATTGATTACCTTATCGACTTTAATGCCGGGGACAATATTCTGCTCAACAAGAACATCCACTATTTTCTTGCCATCAATGGTGGATTGGTAGAGAGTCTCCTCGAATAAGATTGCACCAGAGATGTACTGGCCGAGTCCAGGGGCAGCCACGAGAAGAGTGCGATAAGCCTGACGGTTCGCCTCGGTGTTATCGAGCCCAATGGATGCTAGACGCTTCCCACAAGTCGCGTTTGATTCATCTATGGCAAGAATACCACGCCCTGGTGATGCAACAGTTTTCTACACCCAAGACACATTTACAAAAAAAGGTCAGTCTCTCAATTAGCTAAACACTTGCCTCTCCAATAAACTTACTACCAAATAAACTACAAAACGCAGTTTTATAAAACATTATGCAAGAACTGAACCAAGCCAAATGATGAAACTAGCCATATACCGCAGTCTTGACGAGCTCATCGGCATAGGAGGATGCACGGACGGTGAGCGGTGATGGTGCCGCCTTGGGCTGGCAGCGGATGGTGGCAGCGGAGGTGGATGGGTGGCGGAGAAGGGAGTGGCCTTTAACGAACTCAGACTTGTCAAGAACAGGAGATGACTTGAGGAATGAGGCTGAGGCCATTGGTGTCAATAATTTTCTTTCTCCTCCCTTTTTGTGGTCGAGAAATTTGATGATATGAACTGAAATTATTGAAGCAAAAACCAATAATTTATCAAAAATCTTATCCCCCCACTAACACTCTCTTTGCCACACATCAAACCTTCCTCATGCATGGCTCAATTTATAATTGTGTATGCTGTGCTGTGACAAAAGATGTCACATTTGCGGCTGTCATGATTGGGCCAATCGTGGGTTGACAAGTGGATGTGATGATTTGGTTGCACAAGTTGCTAAAATAGATTGAACCATACACGATACTCCACTCATACAGTCTTGTCTAATATTATTTGCTTCAACTTTATTCATTTGTCTACACATTCATTTATTCAATACTTATTTATATTTGTGTTCTATTACTTTTAATAGCGGAAAAAATTTAGTTCATCAGAAGCAACTTAATTTTGGATGTTTAGAAATTGTGAATGAAATTTAGAAGCTGGGTAATATAATTTTTTCCATGGAGGAAAATCAAAATTAGGACATCGATCTTTGTCCTATCCCGAAATCCCATTTGTTCATAATTTATTTCAGTTTGTGATTTTGGAAGCAAAAAAATATATTGTCCCCGGTTTTAAAAGTTGAGCTCTGAAATCCCATTTGTTCATAATTTATTCCAGTTTGTGATTTTAGAAAAAAAAAATTATCGTCCCCGGTTTTAAAAGTTGAGTTCTAAATTTTTCTGTCAAATCCCACGAATAAAGCTCCGATTTGAAACGAAAAAGATCATAACAAGCCCTCACAACATTCAAGAAACTTGTGATTGCGAAAATTTCATGCTGATATTTAAATATGTGTCTGTACGCATAAAAATATTGGCAAACAAATGAGAATCACTAACTGAAAAACCTTGATATTTTCAAGACTTCACGTTCTTCCAAAAATGGAGCTGTTTAACTGAAAAATTCTATTGGGTATGTAAATGTGAGGTTATGGTCATTTCTGATTAATGTTCTGTTTGTTAGTTTGATTGGGTGTTAATGGTCATGGTTTATTCCCGGAATTGGTGCGAGAGCGACACAGCGTGCACCATACCAGAAGATGGAATGCGTGCCAGGTTAGCGTTAATCATGGGAGCTAATTAACTTTTAAGGACGGGGCCAAGATTTGTGCTAAAATATCAGCTATAAAAGTTCTGCTGTCACTGAATTTCCCATAAGATTTCAAGAATTTTTCGAAATAAATTACTAGTATTAGGTTGCTTCCAGTGTGGAATTCTCCCTTACTAACCAGAAGGAACAAGAATATCAAATAATGCATTGTCTAGGACTTTCAATGCCAAGAAACATCAGAACGCATTTTGTCATGAGCAGCAGAGTCAAGTTGGATTCAGAGAGTTTTCAATGTGTCTGTAAGAGAATTAGCATGCAGTGTAACAATTTGCGATATTTGGTTAGTCAATAATCATCCTTTGCAACATGTTCCGGTGGAAGCATTTTTCCATACAGATCAAATTCTACAGAATGGAAACCCCATGATAGAGTCTTACTTTGTTTAGTCACCAACACAACGGCTAAAATATGCGAAGCATCTAAGGGTATGCATAAAATCTTTCAGCACCGATGAAGATAAAATCCAGTTCATTTTAAAAACTTGATCAAGTATCTGATTCGTGAGTGGGTGTATCACCACTTTAAACATGTATATCAGTATAAGAAAATTAACACATGGAAAATTCTCCATTATGCAATCAATATCCAAGAACACGTGAAATTGTAAGTGATTACGGTCACAATATCTCTGAACACACAACAAACTTCTCAATGTAAAAAACAGTGTTTTCAAGGTAAAAACCATGCCAAAGATTGAAATTTCAACATATGCCAAATCTCACAGTTTCCTGGTTAGCATTTAATTAAAGTCTTTCTCATAACTCATAACAATCCTAAAAAATGGGGGTTTTTAATATACATAAAAAAAAAGAGCTTTTTTGGCCAAGTTTTAAAGCAAATGAATGATATGATATCAATCTTCTTCACTTTCATCACTACTATATGACACCAAACCACTGCTACTAGATACAAGCCTAGACTCATCATTATCACCGTCTTGATTTCTCGCGGTATCTTTTGTATCAGTATTACATGATCTTACCACAGTCGAAGCTTCTTCTGCATCCGCAGAGTCTGTTTTTGCTTTCTTCGTTTGTGGGTTCACTTTAATTATCATTCCCAGCGGACGAGCTGCTGTATTCCTCCTTCCTAGAACTGATTTCTTTTCCTGGACCTTGGAAACTGACGGGGCCTCCTTCAGCTCATGTACAGCAGTAGATTGTGCTGCTACGGCTGCCTGAAAGTTCTCCAGCTGCATCTTTTCTTCATCTGCAAGCTGTCGCTCATATTCTTTTTTCGACATTTCCAGGTTATCGAGAAACTCAGTCTCGTCTTCATCCAAAGCTTTAGGTGGCCTGTGCTTGAATCGTTCGTTGAATTCAGCATCCTTCTTATCCTTGTTTTCCTGCAAAATCTCGTAAAGAGACCTGTCTCTCTGCGCAGTACCATCTTCCACTCGAACACCCCGAGTTCTCCGAGTTTCTTCCAACTGCTCTTCCGAGACGAAATTCATCAACCTTATCGGCATCTCATCATCCGCCATTCCCGAAAATGCTTTCTGATGGTTAAAAATAGAGACAAATTTTTTTCAATTTGTAGTTTATACAATTTAAAATTTCAGAAACGTTAGTGAAAGCACACATTGAAAAATTGAAAGCGATAAATTAAAACCTCAGTAAGTAAGGATAATTGGAGAATCAAGGAAGAAACCATACCTCGTGGGGATCTACAAAATTAGGGTTTTAAGGAATTCATACCCGAACTTTGTATATTAATTTTCAAAATGAAATGTGAAAAACAATTTCCGTTGCCGGGACTTGAACCCGGGTCTTTCGGGTGAGAGCCGAATATCCTAACCAACTAGACTACAACGGATTTTCGCAGTATGTTCTTACCTTTAATTAAACTATAGTTTGATTAAACTACAAATGAATTTCATCTATAAATTTACAAAAGATTCCCGATTTTATACTAATAAAAACGCACACGCTTTGCATGTGTTATTATTATTATTAATTTGATCAAATAATACTAAACAATTAACATGAAATTATTTTCAATTTAGAAAAGTTGTTGGATTTAAATGAGAAATTTTGTTTAGATTTTTTTCTATGTAAAATATGAAATGACTTGAATAGATTTTTAGTGAAGTAAGAATGGTAATTATGGAATTAAATATTTTGGTGTCCTCTAAGAAAGTTATTTTAAAAATGTCACACTTAATAATATAGCATAAATATACTACTTTCTTTAAAACTAAAAAGATAAAAAGGGCAAGTAGTATTAGCAACGTGAAATACTATCATAATTAATAAACAAAAAATTATCAAATTATTTCGCACAATATCTTCATGCATCCAAGCAGAAAAACAGACTGAGACGATTGTCGACCGGTCAAAATAAAAAACAAAGGTGTATAAAATTCATTAGACATACAAATAGTCCAAAGACGACACCGATCTGAAGAAGTCCAACCAACAAAGTACCAAGAGTGCAACGTCAATCTCAACTCAATACAAAACAAAGAAAACTCTGCATGATTGGCCTTTAACACATAAGCCACAAACTTCTTCCTCTAGTACCTTCTGGGATATCTGTCCATGAACCTACCAGACGAGCACTCAAAGGCCAAGTGCCCTCTTCCTCCACAGTTGTGACATATGGCCATGGAAATGCAAGCCCGACTCATATGCCCCACTTGCTGGTAAGTCCTACACACAATGTCACGAAAGGGATATAGCAAGCAACTATCAGACAAAAAGCAACCATTCAATCCCTCTCATTGAACTTTCCATTATGTGTTTTTATGTAAATTACTTCGGATTTGTGTGAATTATTGAGGTTTGAGAGGATAGAGCAAAAAGGAATTTAAAAAATCAGGTGTGGAGTAGATTGGATCAAGACCCGAGACACGCAGAAAGATGCCAGGCACAGCATAAGATATGGTTTCCCTTTGTATTGATCCCTCACTTCAATGGCCCCCTCTTCAATTCAACCTACACAATAATGAAAATAATAGTTATGAACAAGATGAATGGATCAAGACCAAATAACCTGAAGCCCCTCCTCGACTCCCGCCTATACGGTGCATCAAGATTAGAATAGCGTTGAGTACTGAGCTTACAATCCATTGGACTCCTGCTCCTGCTACGGCTCCTGCTGCTAAGCTCATTTTCCTAAATATCCCAATCAGCAACCAACTTCTACGCGCAACAATATCATCACCACCACCACAGTTGATGCCTCCTCCCTGTCCACCAGAACCACACATCAATGTCCATAACAATCAGTCTTACAAAACTTTCACTCGTCCTTCATTTCGTAAACACCAGATCCCAACACTGTTATTGCAATTTTCAGCAAACAATACCACCGCACATTATGCATGGAAAAAGAAATTATCTCCTGTCAAATTCTTGACCTCAAAAAACACATTGAGCCAACCGCATCCTTAGTGTAATATGATATCAAACCACCAATTAAAATCATTTTAGAACATTTCAACTATCATAGTAAAGTGTTTCAGCTTCAGACTGACTCTTGCGACAACATTTCGTGTTTAACTATTTCTTCACAAACAGCAAGTTGAACAAATATATAAACTGACCCACAATTGATAAACACGTGAACCCGAATGAGTCATGACACAAACCATTACATTTTCACATATTCGGATTTGACGACATTCACCGTGTATCAAGCAGAGAAATGAATTTTGCAAGAAGTTCCTGGATACGTGAGAGTCATCATTCCTTCCAATATTCCAGGATGAGAGTTCTCTTTATGAACTGAACCGGCCATGTTAATGTTTTATTTCAGCCATTAACCATAATAAAAGTGTTAATAGACTCGATCTACGCAGGTTATGATACCCACAGCCAAACTGTCAAAGACTTCTAGGGACGCATTGATTAGCCATCACAAAACTGTATACTTAAAACAATTCACAGTTCAATACCAAAATACATTGTTCTTAAATTTTGTACATGTTTTCAGCCAATAACTGGAGCCGAGCAATCAGTTCTTGTTTAAGTATATGATATCTTAAAAATTAAAGAAAGGGATATATAGCACCCATATCTACCTTGTGTTAGATAAGTGATGAATAATAAATGAAAGGAAGTGGGAAAGATTTTTTTAAAAAAAATTGTGGATATTCAAATAATAAAATTAAATGTATGGTTTTGAATGTTTTTGGGACGGTTAGACGTTTTTTTGGAGTTTAAGAAAATTACAAAAATACAACAATATTGAGAAGAGTATGTCTCTTGTAAAACGATCTTACGAAATCTTTATCTGTCAGACGCATCAATCCTACCGATATTCACAGTAAAAAGTAAAACTCTTAGAACAAAAAGTAATATTTTTTCTTGGATGACGCAAATAAGATATCGGTCTCACAAAATACGACCCGTGAGACCTTCTCACACAAGTTTTTGCCTATTGAGAAACGGTACTAGATTAAATGTAATTTTTTCAATAATTATAATATCTCAATTCCAGATGGTGTAATTGAAATTAAGCATAATAAAAAAAATAATTAACAAGTGAGTGGAACATTAAATTAATTGACATATGTGCCTATGGAAGAATAAATTACTCAATATAAATAAATATATAAAATAAAAATTCTACCAAAGATAATTAATAAAAATGAGTTACCCAATTATTCGTTTTTATTTGATATTTTATATCATCGTTAAATTAGTGATATCCTATTTACGTGTTTAATAAATAACCATGAAATATTGCATATATATAAATATTACAAAATTACTATAAAAGCAACACGGTCGATGTGTTTTTTTTTTAAAGAAATTATAAAGTGTATGATTTATTTTTTTAAAATAAATTATAAAAATAAATGTGGTGCATCTCGGTTTGGATGGGTTGTAAAATCACCCTTAATAAATGCCACCACATTCCCATATGGTGAAATTTTTTGAAATTCAACTGAACAAGAGAAAATTTTATATAGAAAAGGGATTAAATTTAAGATTCTTGTGATTAATTATTTCATGCAAAATTATACGAGGCGCGATTGCCCCAACCTACGCCTAGCTATCAGCACCCTTCATGGCTAATAATGCAGCTCCATAGGCAGCTTCTGTTTGAAGCGCCCTTCGCACCGGCAAACCAAGCACCCTCTCTCGTATGGCTATCCACTTCTTGTTTCTCGACCCGCCGCCTGCAGTAAACACTTCTTCAACTGGGGTTGCTCCTAGTTCCTTCAGTAAGCTGTAACCCTTAGCCTAAATTAAATGCAAGGCAATTATTTGGTGGAGTTCTCTTCCATAATTAATTAAGGACAAGGCGGCCAACTGAAAAAACCAAATGAAAACGGTGGCTTCTTCACCTCAATTCGGGCGATGGACTCAAGAATGCCATGCAAGTACTCGACATCACTTGCCGGGCGAGGATGCAATCTGATATGATAATTTAATACAGAATATCACTTTTGAGGTAATTATTGTAGAACACACGAGATATGATAAACATAGAAACATGGACAATATTCTTCTGCATTGAAACTACGACATTTGCAAAACCACTAGCGAAAAAAGAATAGTATTGATGCCTGCAAGGATGAATAAAAGCAAGTTCTTACCTTGGTTCCATTTCAGGGTCTGCTACTGGAAATCTTTCCCCAATATCTAGGAGAGGGTAATAATCAAGACGAGAGACTTCAGAAGAATTTATCTGCTCACTCAGTTTCTGCAGCTGTTCATCTGTAAAAATTTGTCGAAGGACAGCACCGCCTGTGTTGGAAGCTCCCCCAACGAGCCATTTATCATCGAGGCGATGACTATACACTCCAAAACGTGCATCTTCTACTCTTTGGGTGCTCAATAATTTTATAGCAAGTGTTGAACCCAAAGATGTGACCTAATCATAAAGAAACGACGGTTTCCATATGTGGTCGTAGAAAAACATATATCAGAGAGGTGATTCATAAGTATAAAACATTCTTGTGTTCCAAGAATTAAAAAAAGGATAGTGAGAGACTAAACATAGGAAAGACAGCAGCAACAAATCGCCCCTGATAAATAATCAAAAAGCTGCCCATGTAGCAACTTCGTAGGAAAACGAGGTAGCAAGATTCTCACAGCTTGTCCGGGTTGATCAGCTCTCGCTGCAATAAAGGCTGCAATACTATCCGTGGTGCCAGTGCAAATAACACAATCCTTTGGAAAACCTACAGACAAAAATAAATGTTTCTACATTAATTTTTGGTCCAAAAGCAGGGGAACTTCTGAGGAAATATCAAGAGGGAAAATTATAGGACAATATCCTATAAAAATAATGTCTCAGGATTTTAAACTTCAAGTCAAGATATTGTACAATTTAAAACATACCAAGATGTGTTCTGACGACCTCTTTCATGGAACCAATGGTGGATCCAGGAGACAGAACTGTAGGTAAAACACGAGAATATGGCTGAGCGAGAAGCCAAGGGGGATATGACTCTGTTTCTGGATCATAACCCACCTGTCGAAATACTTAAAAAATCATTTGCAGAATTACTAATTTTAATGGTCTGTGGAATAGGTTAAAAAATAAGCAGTTGTGCGCTTTACAGGAAAAAATCTGACCTTCAAAGCATTGTTGTAATCAGAAATTCCAAGCCTGCCATGCAGAAGCCACAACAACCAGTCCGCTTGATGCAACAACACAGCCGATTGTTTTGCTGAATTAAAAGACTTCCACCAGTACACAAGTTTGCACAATGTCGAAGAACCAGAACAAACTGTGTGGTTAACAGGAGCGATCGCCTTCACCAATGGCAAAGCCTCGGGATAACTCTCGTTGTAGAGGAGTGGTCTACACAAGGGTTCACCTGTTGTGCTACGTCGATCAAAAAAATTGGGTAAAAAGCTTAAACTAGAGTAGTAACAAAATAATGTAGAAAAATCATGTGAGTTTTTTGAGAAAATTCAACCTATCAACAATGAGAGTTGTTGCAGAAGTACCATCCACAGAAATGGACGCAACGGCTGCACGAAGACCGACTGGGATATCTTCCAAGAGGGCAAAAAGTGTAGTTCTCCAAGATTTCACCCAATCTACGGCTTCTTCACTCTTTCTAAGACCACACTTACAAGATTATGCATGCATCTTACGAAAGAATCAGACTAACAATTGCAACTAAAATGCCAACAGGAATAGCAATCACAATCTGAAGCTTGAATAGTGCAGTAATGGCCCATTAATTACCATATGCAAAGGGTAATCCCTCTTCCCTTCAGCTTGTATGTTTCCATCCTTGTCAATCAGAGCATACCGAGCACCAGATGTCCCGAAGTCCATTCCAAGATAGAGTTTCCCCTCGGCTTTAACATCAACGTCCATAGTGTATTCACTAGCCCTCACACTAGCAATTCTTGATTCTAGTTTATTAAATACGTTACATCCCGACATTTTTGAAGTTAAGGTTCTTGGATAACTATTCCCTGTCACGTGGATTGAAAATAAATTACAATTTACAAATAGTTTTATGTCTCCTTTGAACCCTTGTTCTTTGCCAAATTCAATGGAAACTAAAAACATAGTGCAGCAGCTTCTCGAAAAGAATAAGATTTAGCAAGAAGTTTCTACGAAAACATAATAGAATCGAATACCCTCTAGAACTCAACATGCAATTTAAATACGATTTATATCTGATTGACAGAAAAATTACTGAATTTTAGAGATTTGGGCAGATGGATAAGCAACGAACATGAAGGATTGTGAAGTGAGGCCACCATTTCTTCCAGCACGCTATACTGATCAAGAAGATTTTAGCGGCCTTTTATAATGTTATCTACTGGTTTGAAGCTTAAAGCGCATGTCAGATGAGCGACTTTTATTTTGACCGAGTAGGAATTAGTTGATAGGCCGGATAATTGGGCCTTTAGATCAACCTTGGGCTTTGTACAGGCCTATACAAAATTTTATTGTACAAGCTGCTATTGATATCAGGGAAATAAAAAAATAACGTCATCGTAACGGAACATCACGAATAATATCAACAATAAATAAAATGAATATCAATATTATAGTGGTTCACTTTAAGATTGGACTACATCCACAAGATCACTTCTTTATGAATAACAAAGAAGACAAGAAAATTGAGAATACAAAATATTTCACTCAAAACACTCTGATTTTAACACTAATTTTCTCAACACGAATCTTATTCCTTGTATGGACAAACACTCCTTAAGATTGTAGATGAGAAGATTTTGTGTTTTTGTGTGATTTTGAAATGAAAAATGGATGGGTATTTATAGATAAAGTTTAGAGAAGAAAACAAAAATTAAAACATCATTGTTTACGTAATCAAACCAACCATTTTTTACTAACTCAAACCATGTGTTAATTGTGTTGTTGAATTCCAAAATGGTTGCTTGAATATTAGAAGTTGCTCGTGAGTTGAATTCTAAAGGTGGTAAACGCGAGCACGTCGATGTCCAAAGGACCGGTCGCCGGGGTCGACTTTCTGACTGAACAAGTGATGTTTCTTCAACGGTTAGCAGTGACTTTGAATATTGGAATCTTGATCTGGATGATTTGGAAATGGAGGTGGAAGCGAGCAAACAAAGGGAGGCTGCTCTCGAGGCTGCCTTGTCCGAGAAAGAAATTTTGGAAGATGAGTACAGGAGCAAGATTGAAGAGGCAAAGAAGAGGGAGGCCTCCCTTGAAAATGATCTGGCAAATATGTGGGTTCTAGTCGCTCAGTTAGAAATACGATGCGAGAGCTTAAGATTACTGACCCACAGAATGAGGGTATAGATCGAATTAGTGAACCAAAAGCTGCTGATGTTCAGTGGAGGGATGAAATCCTGGAAGACAGATGTGCTCCTGATGTTTCAATATCATCTTCTACTGCTAACAAAGATGAGCCTCTTGTGGTTCACCTGAAAGTAAATGTTTCCATATGTGGTTTTATGTTACGTGGATTCTCCACTCCATTCTCTGTTTGAAACCCTGACTATGTTTCCCGGAATTCTTTCAGGCTCGAATGCAGGAGATAAAGGAGAATCAACTTAGGTACACTGAACATGGAGATGGAAATTCTCACGTATGTAAAATTTGCTTCGAAACATCTGCCGCTGCAATGCTTCTTCCTTGTCGTCATTTTTGCTGTAAGCTTACTGATTGCCTTCTGAATTTACGTTTGAAGTTTGATGAAGGGCAGGGGATGCAATTTTTTACATTTTACATATAAAATTTAATATGGTACGAGGGAAGGTTGATTGGTCTTGTTCGTTTTGGATTTTCTTCCCCTCTTTAACGCTCATAATTAGAGCAGCAGACTTACATTTTGATGTTTTATTGCAGTATGTGAATCTTGCTCTCTTGCATGTTCCGAATGTCCAATTTGCCAAACAAGGATTGTCGATTGGATTTTCGCTTTTCACCTGACATTTCAAAGTGACACCTTTGAAAGAAAAGGTAAAGATTATATTTTCTAGATCAAATAATTTCATATCTTGCGATAGAAGCATTTTGAGTTCTTCTTAGTATAACATATTTGGGCACGATTCTCAGAATATAGCATTTTTTTTTAGAGGTCGGAAGACCTCCCACTGATTGCATCCTTCTATTTATTCGGTTTGAATACATGATAAATGACGATTGATTTTTAATCATTTACTTATAATGTATTTTGTGTGCATGATTAAGATTATAATAAATCAGTTCAATTATGTGTTATTATATATCTTTCTGTTGGTTGTTATATAATCATTTGGAGAAGAAATGATAATATTTAATTAATTTAAAATTTCTTTTAATATGTAAAGTTTAAAATAATTATAAATTCAATAAATCTAGTGATATTTAAATATAATTTGACTAATATTATAACTAATTTAATTATTATTAATCATATTTAAATTATTATTACTATATTATAATTATTACTAAGCGTATTTTAATGTAAAAATTTGTGTTACTATTTAATTATCAGTTTTTATTATCAAATTTTAATTATTTTCTATAATATTAATTATTTTTTAATTGTTTTTAGAAATTGAAATTAGTGAAAATTTTAATTGATTTTTAAGTTGTTTTTAGAAATTGAAATTAGTGAAAATTTAATAATAATATTTAATTTTATTTCACTCTTGTTATTATAAATCAAGATATTTAATAATTAAAAAGATTTTCTAAATGGATACAATTTCATCTGCCTGTGACGCGATTAATTTTCCACTCGGCTGTTCATATTTCAGACGGAAAGTTCTTCGGTTGAGATTTTTTGGTCACAAACCCCTAATTCTAGAATATCGAAGGACAGTGTCCGAGACTGTTGAATATATAGAGGAATTATCAAGAAAATTCACGAGGTTAATTGTCGTTTATCGGAGCCTAAATTTGTATTGAAACCAATAATGGTGAGTGCTGCACCCCTTTCTTTCATTGTGCATTACGCTTGTTATTCAATACATGAGTGTCGCTTAGATGAACGTGTGAATTGTTTTTCAGTGTTAATTAATTTTTTTTTCCTTAATTACTTGATTTTGATGCTGCTAAGAGTGGCGACTTGATGTTTGCCAATTACCCATTTTCTATGTTGGGTTATCATGATTTTTTTGTCAGAATTTTCATCTTTTGGCTTCCATGTTGTCTGTTTTGTATATTAGCATAATTGCCTAAGTCGTCTGTTGATCTGTGCTAACGCCAGTTGATCGATCTATGCTGGTTTCATGTGGTTTTGTAACATTGGGGCGAAGTTAACAAGATAATGGAGCAATCCTCCCTCGAATTTAGAAAAACTGTTCGATTTTTGTAAGTAGTTTTTCCAAAAGAAATTTTGACCTTTAAATACCGAATGCATCATCAACGTTATAGTAATATTATGCCTCCTGTATAAATCGAATTCAGTTGAACGTATCACATCAGGTGAAATTTAAGTAAAGGTTTCTGTATTAGAGTTAAATGTGACTATAAGACCGGAGCGAACTAATTCTATGGTGTTTAATTATTTGTTCGCAATTAGGGTCCTGAAAAAGGTTAAATATTGGTATACTTTGAATTAGTATTTCTTCCAATCAAAACCATGTTTTGAATTTTTACCAGAGAAGGCAACCAAAGAGGCCCTAAATTATGAACTTTATATCTTTTGCCATTTTTTCGGATGTTATGATCAAGATGAATAAGCCAGGTATACTTGAAGCAATTTGAACTGAAATGGATAGTTTTCACCTCTCATAAGTCATATCTTCGCTGCAGTTTATAATGATCTCATTCATTGTGAATTGCTACTTATAGTGATTGTTGCTACCTGAGTTATTTGCTGATGATTTTTTTATTACTATTGTTGGGAAATTCAAACCTGAAATTTGCAACAGACTACGCCATTGATTGCAGGACTTGCAATTGCTGCTGCTGCTTATGCTGGTAGATATGGCATTCAGGCCTGGCAGGCATTTAAAGCAAGACCACCTACTGCTAGAATTCGTAAATTTTATGAAGGTGGTTTCCAGCCTACAATGACTAGGAGGGAGGCGGCTCTAATTCTTGGTGTTAGGTGAGTTCAAACCTTCTTCTTGATGCAACATATGCTAATGGAATTGTTAATCTTGCTTTGTTTGATATCTTTTTCTATGTTTCCTTTTTAGGGGGCAGATTTCTTAAAATCGCGTATTACTGTTGTAGTTAAAAAATATTGGATTTATGAAATTCTTCTAGTTATTCAAAAAACTGCAAAGTGCACAAGCATGCATGCAAGTGTGCGAAGTGAAGAAAGACATGAGTTTGACTCATCTTAATCCAAGTGTGGAGCTGGAAATTTTGATGTATAATTTGTAAAGATCTTTTGAGTTTATTTGGCGTAAGCCAATGCACTCATAATCTGAAATTTGGGCTTAAAATTGACCAAATCAACTCAAACCAAGCTCAGAATACAATTGCTGGATCTCTTGTGAAGTTTCAAGATTTTTCTCTACCTCGTCTTGTTTCGAAATTTCAAATTGCCACTTATATAATCTAAAGCTGTTCTGAATGCTGAAAATTTGTTATCTTCTAAAACTGGAATGCTAAGTTCATGTGTTCTCTACTTGACAAATTGATATTTGGTTATCAGCAAATATGGAAAAACACAATGGCGTTTGAATCTTTTGACCACGGATGCTTGAGTGAGTTTTGGATTTTTTTGGTTTGCTTCATTGATATGAAACTGCTACAAATTTGTCTGTGAGCATAGCCCCGCCCAAATTTCTTGAAACTTGGAAATTATGTGATGTTTATCATCCGTTATTGCATCAAATGATTGACTTTACCTTGATTAGGGAAAACACCCCGCCCGATAAGATAAAGGAAGCACACAGGCGAGTGATGGTAGCAAATCATCCTGATGCAGGTGGTAGCCATTACCTTGCTTCTAAAATAAACGAAGCTAAAGACTTATTACTTGGGAAGGCAAAAAACAGTGATTCCGCTTTTTAATTATGCTAGTGATTCGGTGAACTTTTGACAGCTGAAAATGAGCATGAAACACCGCCCAAAACTAAGAAATCTCCTCCTGGAT
Organism: Primulina huaijiensis; assembly: GCF_012295235.1. Classification (NCBI taxonomy): domain Eukaryota; kingdom Viridiplantae; phylum Streptophyta; class Magnoliopsida; order Lamiales; family Gesneriaceae; genus Primulina; species Primulina huaijiensis. The sequence goes on from NC_133315.1 coordinate 18,858,679, forward strand.
AAACCATTCAAATTTGTTCCTCCTCTACAAAAATAATCATGTAAGCTTTTGGGCCCTTACTCGGTTAATTCCTTAATATGATGTAAATGTACATTCTTTGTGGAAAACCATTTCTTTTTTCCCCTGACAACGGTATTGAATGTCCGCAGTTTTCTCTCAGATTAATTAATCTATATTTGCTATTTTTTGCAAGTTTGTTGAATCGATCATATTTAACGAAGAGGGACACTCTTTTTTACACGATAAAAGATACGAGATAAGATAGTGGCGATCTAGAAAGACAATGCTAGCATGAGCTAACAAGGACAACCACTTATATATATATATATAAGCTAAGGTGTTTGTTTGGCTAAGCATGCATGAATAAGATCAGTCGATGAGTTCTTGGGAAGTTCTCATGTGTTACTAGCATCGGCTCCTCATGATATATATTTTTAACCTTGACTTCAGGGCCGTGCCTATATAGAAGCATGAGAGTCCATTGACTCAAGCCCATTTATTTTATGAGGTCTATAATTTTTTGAAATTTTATTATATATTAGTATATATTTTTCCAACATAAATATATTATTTTGGGTTTTTTATAACAAAGTCATCGTCTTCCTCAGACTTTATTCCACACATTCCAATATTCAATATTTCTTACAATTATATCATTAAAAATATGAATATTATAATAACTACCTTTGGTAGGTTGGTATCTCCATATTTTTATTACAAAAATAACAATCATTCTTTTTGTTAATTTCAATTTAATATTTCATGTATCTATTCTAGTTTATTAAAGTTGAGGACATGATAGTAACCACCTAAGAAGGACACCAACTTTTTCTTCCAACTTTATTCTTATGTTATAATAATATTACACTTTTGTTTTTTGTTTTTGTTTTTTTATTTCAACACACACTTTTATTTTTATTTTTTTTATTTCAACAATTCAAATATCAATTTAGTCCCTCCATAATTTGTCAAATTTCACTTTAGTCCATCGATAATGATAAAAAAAGACTGTACACACACATCACGTGTGCAGAGTAACTAGTATTTCTTAACTCTTAACCCGCATAAAAGAAAAAAATTGCTCAGCCTACTCAATGTTTAATTAGTGGACAAAATATTTTTGACTCTATTTTTTAACTCGCGCAATCCTCATGCCCAAACACTACTAGTTCGTATGAAATATTTGACTACAGAGAACCTATTGAAAAAAAACGTTCGCTACCACTTCTTGTCGTCAGCAAGCGGCACAGCCGCCCCTAGAATCGAGATTCATTTGGTGTTATTCGATTAATAGTGAATTCCCTAGAAAATCTAAACCATGAAGTTTCTCGATCTTTCTAGATAATCACGAATCTTCCACTATATTCTTTACCAAGTCTGACTATTTTTGGTGGTTGGTTTCCTTTTTTATTTTCTCGTACAAGATTGTTTTGCTTCATCGAACACTAAAATTTTGTATCATAGCACTAGACCAGTAGTATTGCTATAGTATCCGACAATTCCATCTGTTGTCTACAATCTGTTCGACGAAATGTATAAATCTGCTTTATAAGATGATTTTTTTTAGTTATCACTTTGAACATGTTTGATCTTTTTATTCGTTTATTTTTTATATTGATTTTAATATATTGATTTAATTCGAAAAAGTTTTCATGGAACTAAAAAAATATGAACACATGATGAGAAATTTTTTTAAAAAAAGTTAGACTCGGGCCCAAAAATTGCTAGGATCGACCTTGCTTGACTTCTCTAGATTTTTTTAAAATAATAGATCGTGGTTGTTAACTCTAGCTCCTCATGATATATACTATTCTAATATAAGGATTTGAGATTATTAACATTTAACACCGGTTCATCGTGGTATATATATTTTTAATATAAAGGGTCTTGTGATGCTACAAAAATATTTCAAATTTAATTTGTTGAGAACAATGATGTCATTATTATCAGTGGTGAGGTGGTGTCTAGGCGGGGCTTCTTTATTACATACTTGTGTTCTTATGACCCAAAGATTTAATCTTTTCAATTTTTTTTTTCTCATGAAAATACCAAGTCAAGTCATCGCTTTTATTCCACTATGGTCTTAGCCCAAATCTTTTTTATTTTTATTTTTTAACCCCAGTTGCTTTTAATAGCTGTTCCATAATTGAGCATTGTCTTTATTATGTTAAGGGCTTAGTCTAAATTTTCTTTATCCCAAGTCATATGAAATAATTATTCTTTTCTTGGTTAATATTTATTAACTTCAAATTCAATTGATTCCTGCATGTTCAGTCTGCTGCTCCAACCTCCGAAAATGTTAATATTGTTATCCTTGTCATAGCATTAATTTTTTTTTTTACTTGTGAATTTGATTAAAATATTGTTCATTATAATATCATAAACTTATTATGGATTTTGACCTATTAGTTTTTTTTTATTAGTGTATTCTTTCGTGTGAAAAATAAAATAAAATAAAATTATGATTCGTATTTGGTTTAGCCCACCCAACTACATAATCCTGATTTCTTCCAGGTCAGTATCATAAAACACAAAAACTCTTGTGAGACGGTCTCACGTTATCAATTTTGTGAAACGAATACTCTATATGGGTCACCCACGAAAAAGTATTACTTTTTATGTCAACTATATTAATTTTTATTGTAAATATAGATATGATTGATTCGTCTCATGAATAAAGATGCGTGAGATTGTATTATAAAAGAACTACTCATCATAAAATATAAGAATTCAAATATAATTTGTTGAGAAACATGTTGTCGCCGTCATAAAATATAATAATGAAACGACTTTACAAATAATAAGACAATTTAATAAAATAAATAAATTGAAATATAAACTTTTAAGAATGAGGAAGTTGGTGAAAAATCTCCGATCAAAACATTTCTTTGGGTTTACTTCCTACCCACAAAATTGTGGTACTATGTCATACAAATTGTGGTACACTTCATGTGAAAATGTAGTACACTTCATGTGGAAATGTGGTACTAAAAAAGTACCCAGGGACTGAACACAAAAAAAACGACGGCTGAGTACTGAAGGCCAATTTCCAGAAGAATGAAACTAATAGATACTTCAAACACGTTTTTTCTGTTAGCTCTTCGATTGTCTTCCAACATCCAAGTATCCAAACATGGGCACCGAAACTATCGAGCTTCCGGCCATCAATTTCTCCCAACTGAAACAAGAAAGCTAAACCCCTACCAGAGAATCGGTTAAAAGCCAAGTAAAGTTCGCCCTGCGAGAATTCGGCTGCTTTCTGGCAACATTCGATCAAATTCCGCCAAATCTTCGAAACTCGGTGATTGGTGGACTGAAGCAGCTTTTTGACCTCCCATTACAGACTAAACTCGGTAACAGGTCAAATATACGCTATCGCGATACATTGGGCAGCTTCCCGTTGTGCCACTTTACGAAAGCTTGGGGATTGATCATGCACTCGACCTTGGAAGTGTCGAAACCTTCACGAATCTTATGTGGTCTGAAGGAAATCCTGATTTCTGGTATGAGCTAATTGTTTTGTCATGAGATTGAAAGCCTTAGTTTATATTTAATTTGACCTTCACGTAATCACGCTTCAGTTTTCATGCAATTACCTTTTTTTCCTTCTTCAATTTACTCTTTTTTAACTCATTTTTTGGTGGAGTCGTGTTGAGATGACACTAACTTTATAATAAGATATACAAAGTAGATAATAATTAATAAATAAAGAATTGAGAAGTGAGGANATATATGCATATGCATGCATATAAAATTTATTAGAATGCATTTGGATGGTGTTCTTTTTACAAAATTAAAATATATTTTAATATCAATGAATGGAACGGTTTCAATAAAAGAGGATTAAATTTTTTTAAAAAAATAACTTTATCAAGTGATTTTAAATCGGTCTATAGATTTGAATATCACTCATCCAACAAATGGTTTTAAAACTGGGAAGTTTAAATTCAGATCATCAAATCTCCCCATCCAACCACGTCGTTTTACTATCAAATTTTTTAATTGTTTGATTTACAATAAGATTTGATAATCTCTTAGTTTTTGACATAGTGCAACTAAAAATTTTGATATTATTTTTAAATATGAGTCAAATACTCAAATCCATCAACTCAAATTTAAAATATTAATTGATTTTCTTGGTGAGTAATCATTCATACAATTATTGTGAATTTTTAATCTTGATATTCGCCCGAAAGAAATTCGATTTCACTCATCTAATAGTATTCTCCAAAGATTATAATACAGAGATATAATAAAAAAAAATTTCTATTAACTTGTTTATTTTGGGTTTGGTTCCGCAAAGTATTCAAATTTTGTTTCGGTGTACCAGAAAATGCTGACATAGATGTCTGGTTTCACGTCATCAATTTGACCAAAATAATTGGAAATTAAAATTTTGTGCACCAAAACCAAAGCTCGACGAGTTAATAGACTAAAACCCAAAATAAAACAATTTAGTGGGAAAAAGATATTTTCCCAATGCAAAATAGGTCTTGTTATCAACATACGGGATGGTAACTCTTTACCCGAATATTGGTTAATCATCCCAAGACGAGTAAATTTTTTCATTAGTTTCTAAAATTAATACATTCTCTTGAATGTGAGTTTTAGTCTCAGATTTTATCTGCTTCTGTTAAATTTATTTGGTTTCCTTAATTATAAACCATTTTCTTTACACAACATATCGTGACTTTTCCTGTTGGCAGCAATAGTATTCTGTCCTTCTCAGAGCAACTATCCCAATTGGATCAAATTGTGCGCAAGATAGTTCTTGAAAGCTTGGGGCTTGAAGATTTCCACTATATCCAAATAGAATAGTCGAGGCAAATATTGCTGATATTGTCCACATAAAGCTTATGCGAAACAATGCATTTGTCACCTTGACAGATTCCAAAGGTAACAAAAAACTGGGAATATCTGCAGGAAAACTGGCTGGAAAAGGTGGTAAGCTCACCCGATACTCTGGTGAAGCAGCTGCAGAGGACATAGGACAGAAGGTAAGGAAAATGAAATAGGTGGTGAAAGTGAACAGGTCGACCTTTTTCAAGAAAAAAGAAGCAAACAATCCTGAGCTTCAAAGATGGCTATTCGCATTCACGTGCAGTTTCTAACCCGGTTGTTTACATCGAGGACACCACTCGGAAACCGCACAATGGTTGCCGTCGCAGGAAGCAGCGCCGCATTTAGGGCATCTCCAAGGCTACACCAAAATGGTGTTTGCAGCTCATTGTCTTCCAATGGAGGAAAAATAGCGCAGCCTCCAAGACCACCACCTCCTGCTCCAAATCCTCCTCCTGAACCCGAACCACCCCCACCTCCTAGAGTGTGAAGATTCCGATTCGAGGGCCCAACAAAGTAAACATATTCGTGTACTCCAAAAAAACGAATTTTTGAGAAGAGATGATGATTTCTTTACCTAAAAGCATATTCATGGCTTCAGAAAAATCCAACATACAGAAAGTAGAAATTGAAAACAAACTTTAAACACAAAATCAACATGAACCCGATACATTGTGAGATCATTAGACAGTTATTCGAAGCCATGCCTTTTGATGTAGAGTTGAGTTCAAAGATTTCGAACAGATATTCAATAAACAATCGTACGATATACACTCAAACTCCAGCTATAGTAGAGAAACAAATTGTTATCAACTTCCTACTACTTTACTGTGATAAATATGACATAGAGATAACCATTCTCAATTTAAAAACAAAAAAAAAATCATAAACGTAGCTTCCTCAATCGAAGAAATTCAAACTTTTCCGAAATAAAATTTCCTTTTAAGCTAAATAATTGGACATATAAATATGAATATAACTGGATATGCCTTTTCACATTTTCTCCACTATAGCAACTAAGCCAACAGAAAATGTATATCAACTAACACAATGAACACATGTGGTACAACTTTGTTAAAGTCAAGCAATAAAGGTAGGTTTTTCCCATCTCTCTTCCGAGGAGAAAGACCGGAGAAAGGGTCTGTTTCCTTCATGGTCTCAAAAAAAAAAATGAATATATAGAAATTAAAAAAACCGAAGCAAATAGTAGTAACGATGTAAAATACAACAGATATTTTGAGAGTAAAAATTTCTGAGTCCTTACCTCGTGTGAAAGATTTGGAATCTAGAGCCCAGTATGCAAAAAGTGGATGGTAAGATTTTGAATTAAAAACCTAGAGTGCAAGGGAAGCAAATCTATGAGAACTGAGAGAAATTGGAAAAGAAATCGTTTTTTTTTAGAACTGATAAATTGAGAGAAAACTAATTATTTGAGACGTGGAATGAGAAACAGGACGTGGGTTAATTGAGTCGTGGAATGAGAACAGATGAATTATGAGAAATCTGAAATATTATTTTCTAGAAAAGGGTAAAAAAGGAGAAAAATTGGTGTCCTCATATGACAGTTTTTATAGGTCTCTCAACTATTATAGAGATAGTAGAGATATGTATATGTATATATAAATTAAAATTCCAAATAGGAATTCTTAAGCTTCATTTCTTTGTTTTGAATTTTTATTTTATTTTTTTATTTTATTTTCTTGAAAAGCAAGATTTTTTTATTTTTTATTTCTCATATCACCTTTATTTATTTATGTTTTCTTTTATCTCAAACTTAGTTTTCTCGTATCATTCGTCGTTCACTAATTATTTATATTATTTAACGACGAGATAACAAGAGAGAAATACTCCCGATATAAATTTTTATAGTTAAATATATGTGAAAACGTACATATAAAAAATGTACTCAATATAAAATAGAATCATATATTAACACGATGTAAGATATATAAAATATTTTTGTCTGTGTTGCATGAAAGTAAATTAATGAATTTGATATATTTAGGTAAACTTCAATTTTTTTCACTATTTAATATTTTTAATAGATGATATCGATGTAATAAAATTTCTAATAATTGTAACTAATTGGTTGATTTTTATTTTTATTTTTTTTGTTTTTGAGATATGAAATTGACTGTAAAAAAATGCAAGGATGAAAATGAAATGAATTTTACCCATTTTTGGGCCAAGTCTATATCATGGCCTGTTAAAATTCCTAGAACCCACATCAGAATCGGGCCCAATTTTCACAAAATAAATAAAATAAAATAAAATAAAACTTGTAATTTATTAAATTATTTATTTATGTATATGTTCTGGCAATGTTTGAATTATTGGTAGCATATTTTTGAGCAAGCCTTTGTCATTGGCCATTGATTGCACTTTTGGCTGCCTCGCCAGGGATACGAGAGAAATAACTGTCTGCAAAGAAAGTGACTTATCAATAAATAATTTTTGGATTCTTTTTATCCACTCCTAGCTATTTTAGTCTTTTAATTAATATCAATGATTAAGTTTTATTACATGGTTTTGGATCGATGGATTTGTAGTTTATTGATTTAAAATTCACTGACTATCTGACTATATATGTGTGTGCGTGTGCACGTATTGTTGACGTTATATCTCCACACATTTGAGAGTTCAACAAAGTTACAATCGTTTAAGATCAATGCGTTTTCAAGTAATTCCGTTAGGACTAAGTATCAAATCCAAAATAATCAATCTAAATTTGAGTTTAAGTCCAATTTGGATAGATGGAAATGATTTAAAAAAATAAGTTTAAATGGTAGTTGCTTATTTTGATATTTAGATTAGAGAAAATTGTAAGTTTGGTATTTATATTTGTCATGCATGAATTTAGACATTTATGTTGTTAAATTTGTGTATATATATATATGTATATACACACACATAATAATTATATCCTTTTAATTCGTGTGTATGTAAGATTTTTTTATAAAAAATGAATTTTGACAACATAAAAAACAAAAATCGTAAAAAAAAACAAATATATAAGTCGAATATTTCAATTTTTCCTTTGGTTTAACAAGCTTCATGGATTTAATACTATTTAGATTTAAATAATATAATTGAAATAGTTGCTTTTGAATCACTTAAATATTACTCATATCGTACTATTTTAGGTGTGCTAATTTATATCAAATTTATTACCTCATAAATTATTTATTATTTTGGTAAAAATTAATTACCTCATAAATATGCGTACTATTTATTATATTTTTGTGTGTTTAATTAAATCGTATATGCATACTATTTTAGGTGTGATTATTATTTGTCGTCCTTGTAAAAAATTTCTTGTTATATCTTATCTTCTTAGCTTGGATTACTTATTTTTTTAACTTATTATATGATTATTCTAATTTTTCAAAATATTAATTATTGTGTTGAAAAATGTCAAAATCAGAATAAAAATTTAAAATTTTAATTATATATATATATAGAGGCAAAAACTTGTGTGAGACGGTCTCACGGGTCATATTTGTAAGACGGGTCTNCAGAGTGCAAGGGAAGCAAATCTATGAGAACTGAGAGAAATTGGAAAAGAAATCGTTTTTTTTTAGAACTGATAAATTGAGAGAAAACTAATTATTTGAGACGTGGAATGAGAAACAGGACGTGGGTTAATTGAGTCGTGGAATGAGAACAGATGAATTATGAGAAATCTGAAATATTATTTTCTAGAAAAGGGTAAAAAAGGAGAAAAATTGGTGTCCTCATATGACAGTTTTTATAGGTCTCTCAACTATTATAGAGATAGTAGAGATATGTATATGTATATATAAATTAAAATTCCAAATAGGAATTCTTAAGCTTCATTTCTTTGTTTTGAATTTTTATTTTATTTTTTTATTTTATTTTCTTGAAAAGCAAGATTTTTTTATTTTTTATTTCTCATATCACCTTTATTTATTTATGTTTTCTTTTATCTCAAACTTAGTTTTCTCGTATCATTCGTCGTTCACTAATTATTTATATTATTTAACGACGAGATAACAAGAGAGAAATACTCCCGATATAAATTTTTATAGTTAAATATATGTGAAAACGTACATATAAAAAATGTACTCAATATAAAATAGAATCATATATTAACACGATGTAAGATATATAAAATATTTTTGTCTGTGTTGCATGAAAGTAAATTAATGAATTTGATATATTTAGGTAAACTTCAATTTTTTTCACTATTTAATATTTTTAATAGATGATATCGATGTAATAAAATTTCTAATAATTGTAACTAATTGGTTGATTTTTATTTTTATTTTTTTTGTTTTTGAGATATGAAATTGACTGTAAAAAAATGCAAGGATGAAAATGAAATGAATTTTACCCATTTTTGGGCCAAGTCTATATCATGGCCTGTTAAAATTCCTAGAACCCACATCAGAATCGGGCCCAATTTTCACAAAATAAATAAAATAAAATAAAATAAAACTTGTAATTTATTAAATTATTTATTTATGTATATGTTCTGGCAATGTTTGAATTATTGGTAGCATATTTTTGAGCAAGCCTTTGTCATTGGCCATTGATTGCACTTTTGGCTGCCTCGCCAGGGATACGAGAGAAATAACTGTCTGCAAAGAAAGTGACTTATCAATAAATAATTTTTGGATTCTTTTTATCCACTCCTAGCTATTTTAGTCTTTTAATTAATATCAATGATTAAGTTTTATTACATGGTTTTGGATCGATGGATTTGTAGTTTATTGATTTAAAATTCACTGACTATCTGACTATATATGTGTGTGCGTGTGCACGTATTGTTGACGTTATATCTCCACACATTTGAGAGTTCAACAAAGTTACAATCGTTTAAGATCAATGCGTTTTCAAGTAATTCCGTTAGGACTAAGTATCAAATCCAAAATAATCAATCTAAATTTGAGTTTAAGTCCAATTTGGATAGATGGAAATGATTTAAAAAAATAAGTTTAAATGGTAGTTGCTTATTTTGATATTTAGATTAGAGAAAATTGTAAGTTTGGTATTTATATTTGTCATGCATGAATTTAGACATTTATGTTGTTAAATTTGTGTATATATATATATGTATATACACACACATAATAATTATATCCTTTTAATTCGTGTGTATGTAAGATTTTTTTATAAAAAATGAATTTTGACAACATAAAAAACAAAAATCGTAAAAAAAAACAAATATATAAGTCGAATATTTCAATTTTTCCTTTGGTTTAACAAGCTTCATGGATTTAATACTATTTAGATTTAAATAATATAATTGAAATAGTTGCTTTTGAATCACTTAAATATTACTCATATCGTACTATTTTAGGTGTGCTAATTTATATCAAATTTATTACCTCATAAATTATTTATTATTTTGGTAAAAATTAATTACCTCATAAATATGCGTACTATTTATTATATTTTTGTGTGTTTAATTAAATCGTATATGCATACTATTTTAGGTGTGATTATTATTTGTCGTCCTTGTAAAAAATTTCTTGTTATATCTTATCTTCTTAGCTTGGATTACTTATTTTTTTAACTTATTATATGATTATTCTAATTTTTCAAAATATTAATTATTGTGTTGAAAAATGTCAAAATCAGAATAAAAATTTAAAATTTTAATTATATATATATATAGAGGCAAAAACTTGTGTGAGACGGTCTCACGGGTCATATTTGTAAGACGGGTCTTTTATTTGGGTTATCCATAAAAAAGTATTACTTTTTATGCTAAGAGTATTACTTTTTGTTGTGAACATGGGTAGAGTTGACCCGTCTCATAGATTAGGATCCGTGAGACGGTCTCACATGAGACTCACTTATATATGTGTGTGTGTATAACGCTGTCCCAAAAATGGTATTCTCTCAATCATATAATAAATGGTAAAGATGATCGCACGATGATTGCTGAGGAGTGATTGAATAAAATATTTGATGACAGTATTAAAATTACGCATTTTTAATAAAGTATTCCCATTTATGTGCTCAACTTCTTCTTCTTTTTTTTTCCTCGGTTGGGAGGCAAATGTTATATTCGAGTCTTAAATCTGAAACTTCGTCCTAAATTTATAATATTAGTGTCGGATGAACTACAAGTCATCGATATTTCTTTGCTCAACCTCCATGCATGTTGTTGTGCTTTAATATGACTCATTAATATCGAGTATTATAGCCCGTGGGAGCAGTGACGGAGCTAGAAATATGGTTCTATCTGGGCTGAAATTTTAAACACTAGAATCTTTTAATATTTTAAAATGATCTATCCGGGCTAATATCATATTATTCCAAAATTATACAAAATTTACATATACATTTAAAAAAAAATTGGACCATCCGAACTAAAGTCCGGGTGAAGAAACATGTGGCTCCGTCCCTGCGTGGGGTGAAAAATTAGATATATGTAGGGTCACAACCCATCATT
>NC_133315.1:18870497-18886438 GCF_012295235.1 Primulina huaijiensis
AATGAATATGAAAAATTTCGTGGGGGTGGGATGGATATGGGAACCATTGATTATATGTACATAATGGCGTATTTATTGCAAATCTGCTATACGTATGGCGACATTTCGGACCTTCTCCTTTGCCTGCACTGACTCTGCCCCACTCCAAAACAAAGAGTAAAAGTCAAATTTTTAATTCGTTTCTGCTCTGAAAATTCTGAACAAAATAACTCATTTTTAAGGGAAATTATTTATTTTAATTAAAGGGTACGTACGATAAATAATATAACCTTAAGATTTCCTAGTACTAAACTGCTCTTTGTAACTCTACATTTTCTTGCTGACCTTATACATATGTGTAAAGGATCAAGAATTGCACCTTTTCAATTTTTAACAATTGGTGTCACTGCAACATCAACGCCGAATCAGTCCCGCGCCAGCACCGCGTCGGAAGAATTATTGAAATTGTATATAAAAAAAAAAAAGCGCCTNATTTGAATTCTTGACCAACAAAGGATATATACAAGTTGGTTGATGCAATCCCAGATCAAATTTATGTGTGGTCCTGTCTGAGTACTAAGTGCAGAAGCTTTAAAGAACCTAAAAATGGTCCATCGTCTATATATATATGAGCTAGATACGACTATATCACAATTATCTCATCCAGCTAACCATCGAACCTCCAAAAGCATGCACCACAATTATTTTAATTTAGTATCGTCATTTTTATGACGATTCTTGATTAATCACGATTTTATAATTATGCGTATACACATTAATTAGTTCTTTGAAAACCAAGATGCATATTTTTTTTTTCGTTTTCGGATATTAATATTTATGTAAATAAGTATTGCATAATTGAATTATATTTTGTGTTTTTTTTAATTCGTGTTTACGATTTTATCAAGCTTATTTTGCTGATTTTGTGTTTTTTTTTGTTCAAAAGGTGATTTGTTTTTATAATTGATAATAGTTTTTTGTGTTTTTTTTTGTTTATAATGTTCATTTTGTGTTTTATGTATCTACGTTCGTTATATGTATGCACGTAATTTTATTGATTTTTAAATAGTTTATTTATTTAGTTCAAGTTTAAATATTTGGTGATTATTTCATTTATTAATTGAAAGTACGTACTTACATGCAAACAATACCTTAATAATTTAATTTCCGAAAGGGAACCTTCTCTCTGAGTTTAAATAGCTAGACATGAATACTTGAATCAATGCATTCTATGAAATTTTGCTGATAAAGGTATTTAGATGACAATAAAGCACTCGACTTTTTCCCCACTGATTAGCATAGATTGGTCCCATTTGATGTTTAATGTCTTCTATCTTTACAACATTTATCACTACTATGACTAAGATATGTTAGTTAACAATAAATTTTTTCACAAAAAATTAGCTAATAAGTAGTGTGAAATATGAATCAACAAAAATTATATTTTAACATGTACATCAGATTCACACATTATGCATAAACATATATTTCAACACGGTTGAGTGTAGTAATACTATGTGTCATGTCATCGGTATTTAGTGTCACGTCAACGCTCTAATACAAAAAAAAAGAAGCTAAAATTACGAGAGATGCAAAGCTATTGAACTGAAGTTAAATTTGACTAATTAAATGACCAAAATCATAATTAGGTCAAGTGATATGACCCATTTTTTTATTTTCCTAATTCTATTTTTATATAGGCGTGAATCGAGCTAGGGATGGAGATTGTCACTATATAATGCGAAAAAAGAAATTTTCAAATGTATATAATTTTTTTAAAAATTCAAAGTTTGCCCTTAGAAGGTATTAAATCGTCGTTCCCTTCCCAAATCTTAAGTCGACCCTTGTCGCTACTTGCATCCCATGAGGCTGCCCTCCTGATCAGGTCAAAGAATTTCACAAAAACTAGGGAAAATTGCATGGGTTCCTGTATATTTCTCCATTTGCGATTTTAGTTATTTATGTTATCAAATTTCAATTTTAGCATGTCATTTTATAGGAAATGAGATGATACCATTAGGATATTACCCCAATAGTGCATCTAAGAGTGAATATTTATCAATATATATGAGGCCCGTTAATTTTTTTCAATGGACCCTATGTGTATTATTAAATATATACCCTTCTATGCATGTTTGAGGTAGTACCGTAAGGGTAGATTGAAATTCTCTTATTTTATTTTAATTATATTGACTTGGCGCCGATGTTGTACCGATGAAGTGCTGACGTGGCGTCAATATGATGCTTACTCGTGCAATTTCATGTCAGCATTGCGAATGAAAAGAAATTAAAATTATCAAAGATCGAAATATGATACAACAATTTGATTATATAAATGACTACTAAACCTATAGGACCAAATGTTGCAATTTTTCACAAAAACAATGGTTCAAAATTTAGGTATTTCCATAATTCATGGGACTTCCTGAGATTTATGTGTAATATATGCTTAAATGCCACATGGTTGCAAATGTTCCATACCTTTCTCTTTCCCCTTTCCTTTTATATGTCCTTGGCAACATGGCATAGTAATATTCTCTTCTCCTATTTGACTTTGTAAGATTTCCTCACACAGCCCTCGCTTGTTACATTAATACTGTGCTGCAAACCTATTTGAAACCGGCCTCCATGGCTTTGCAGCCGTAAAGCGTAAGGATTCAGGCTAATCGCCATTTATGTTGAACCGTGAGTGTTCTTTAGCTCCAATATATGTAAGCTGAAAAACACTTCTTCAAATAGTTTTGAGATTTTTATCATATAGTTCAAATATTTTCAACCCTAATTGTCACTTTTCTTGAATGATACTGTGCTTATTTTTTATCCGTGAGTGTGTTTCTTGAAAATTAATGGTGATCAATTTTCCCGGAGCCTGTATACCTTGCTGAATATTGCAGCAAAATCTATGAATTTCCTGTGAAAATAATTTCTTGAGTTAAAATATCAATATTATTCAAGATGATAAGAAATCATGATTTTTGGTTATGGCCAACAGTTTATGTAATGATTATTGTATTTTCTGTACAAAATGAAAGAATATAGCAACAAAACTATTTCCCAAATGAACTGAATTCGATTTCTGTCGATACAGTTGATTTCTTGCAGGTGGATCGGTTGATCATGAATTCAAGAGAAGAAGATAGCACTCGGACAGAAAAAGACGACCTAGATGATAGGAATAGCATCAAGTTTCCCAAGATTAATCCTACATCTTCTTCAAGACAATGGTCAAGCTACAAAAACCCAAGAATTGTGCGTGTATCGCGTGCTTTTGGAGGGAAAGACAGACACAGTAAAGTGTGTACCATAAGGGGATTGAGGGATCGACGAATTAGGCTCTCCGTGCCTACCGCGGTTCTGTTGTATGAACTACAAGACAGGCTTGGATTAAGCCAACCTAGTAAAGTTGTAGATTGGCTGCTGGATGCAACGAAACACGAGATCGATAAGCTTCCTCCTCTTCCAACTATACCTATAAACAACACTTCACATGAATCATCTTCTAACCCTCAAATAGCATCCCTATCTCACACAGATCAACCCTTTTTGGGACTCAATCAAGCAAAAGAGAAATGGATTTCACCCCATCAAGATCAAGAGGTTTATGGGGGATTTGTGGCCCAAAACTTGTTTCCATTAAACAGTCAACAACCCTCTTTCCCAAACATGCCATACAACTCTTTTTTCCATAATTGGGATCCTTCAAACTTATCCTTATCACAATTCGGAGGAGGGTTTTCGTTCTCGAATCAAACGGATCAAAATTATCCATCTCACAACAATCTTACGCCATCCGTCTCGTCGACTTCTCAGCTCTTTTTTCCTTCCATTGTTCCACCCTTTAATCCTCCATACATCACCACATCAATGGAGAGTGATTTGAGGCAAAACAATCATTTGCAGCAACAAAATTCAGCCTTTCACTTGATTAGTTCTCCACTGAAATTGTATGGACTGAACATGAACTCGAAAACAGCTGTTCGATCACAGGACAACAAAGCCGAAAGAGGAGATGAAGACAACAGAAATTCTCAAAGACAATAAATTTTCTTATAGAAGATCAATAGGGCATTTCACAGAAGAAACAAAGATTTCAAGGACTCAGCACAGGTTTCCTGCAAAAACTTTACAAATAATTGTCCTACACAGTAAGCAACATATTTCTTTGTCTTTTGTCACATACTGCTACATCAATGCCTTGATAATATATATATATACATATATACACACACACACACTAGAAATGTGTGACTATTACAGTATGTGCGTATATTATCTTTGTCAGGTTCATTTTTGGATTTTTACGGAAACCCGATATGATTTTATTTTTTGATTTTGTGTTGTGCAAAATATGAAGTGCTTGCATATGTTAGATAATTGGAATATTTTATCATGAAGACATTTTATTTTTTAGATAATATACATTAATCCTTTGGAGGGATATATATATTTTATATGAATTTTTACAATTTTATTTGTAGCATTTCACCATCCCAATTTGATATTTGATATATTATATTTATTGGGATTTGAATTGGATTATAAAATGATTTTTATTTAAATTTTTTTTAGCTAGTCAAGCTACCTTTGCTCAAAATTAAAATTAATCTCTTGTGTTTTTTGTTGGGATACCTTACGAGTACATGGGCAAGAAGCAAGTTTGTTTGCAAGCAGATTCTTACAATCCAGTCTATGAGAAGTCGGGATCGGCTTTCTCAATTCAACTAGCAGAGTGCGTGATAACTACTGCGTTTTAAATAATGGACAACTTTGATATATTATAATATTAATCAAACAATTAATGTTAATTGGCATGATAAACAAAATTTTGTTTCAAAGGAAATAATTATTGTGGTATATAATTAAGTTAGTTATGAAAAAAATAGAATGCTAAAATTTACGTGTCCAGGTTCTGGTATTTGAGAAAATTTAACGGTTGAGTAGTCGAGTTTAATAGGAATTATATCCACGACCAAGATTAATATATAACATAAATTTTTAAAAATGCTCAGGTTTTCGTTATGGGGCAATTTTACGATTTTAGTTATGTGCATATATTTATCTATTTGCAATTGTGATTTTTTATATTATNTAATATATAACATAAATTTTTAAAAATGCTCAGGTTTTCGTTATGGAGCAATTTTACGATTTTAGTTATGTACATATATTTATCTATTTGCAATAATTGTGATTTTTTATATTATTAAATTTCAATTTTAGTCAATTATTTTTTATGTTTTTTTGCAAATTTGATATTTTTTTACAACAAGACACTGAGCTGACACCGATGTGTCACACATGTGTACAGTTTCTCATCAACGCTCAGAGTGAAAAATGAATAAAATTTTCGAGCATTAAAAGATATGGAGCTAAAAAATGATCAATTTGACATCATAAATTACCAAAATTGTAAATTAAATAACAAACATATAAGATCATGAAAATTGTAATCTTTCTGTTATAAGAGTTATTTTTTTAAGAAAAGATGGATATAAATAAATTTAATTAAAAAAATTGAAAATGAATTTAACAAATATTTTGTTTGAGAGGAGGTGCATGTGCACTAGAGGAATTAATCAATTTTATATAAGAATATGAATGAACAATGTCTTCTAGACATTTGCATGATACCCTCTAACTTCTAACCATATATTTACTTTGTGTCCAATACATTTCCCACTAGGTCTCTCTTTTTTTTTTTTATTAATTATTTATTTTGTAAGTGAACTTAACATTAATTACCTTAATATATGGATAAAAAGGTCAAACAATTTCAAGAATTTAAAAATTAATACTTGTTTGTTTTCTCAACCCCAAACAAATTAAACAATAATTGCATCTTCATTAAACAAAATTAATTAAAGTTTGAGGTTTGGTGATTAAATCTTTCATTATTGCATGCACTTATTTATTTAGTAGATTATATATATTCCTTAAAAAATTAAACTGTGTATATAATTGAGCTAGTTGATCATATAACATCGCCAATAATTAATTTACCATTAATTATTAACTAACAGTACTACCTTTCGTCAATAATCAACATTAATCTTGGTTTAATTAGTAGTTAATTGATAATAATTAAAAGGTACATTTTGAACAAAGATATGTGTGTGTGTGTGTGTGTGTGTGTAATTTAATATATTAATCTTGGTCGTGTATACAATTCCTATATATAATGATAGACGATTTCGGTTGAGAAAACTAACAAGTGCACTAGGTCATTTAATAATATAGTTAGATGGAGTCCAATTATGATATAAATTATTTAATTTAATCTAGGCTAAATAAAGAAGTGATTTTTGTGATTAATTAGACTAATTAAATAAACTAAATTATTCTAAATCAAATAGCACAATTCATTAAATTATGGATTAAACTTAGGAGAAATTCAAATAAGTTGATCAGAACACACAACTGTATCAAATATCAGTTATTGTCACGTATTGGATTTCATCAAACAAGAATTATTCTTAAGTTCCCTATCTTATTTATTAATATATTTCTAGAATTAATAATCATATTTTTATTTAACCGTCCAACTATTTCTAATTGAATTAAATAAAAATGCATTCAATAACTATGTAATTTCAGCTCTTTTCCTAAAATCACACGCTGAAATCGAATACTATTTTTAATCATTTAACCATGTGTTGATCAATATTTTTGAAGCTATTGTCACTCTATTATTTTTCAAGTTAAGATCAAATAACAGACATACAATTAATTGACCATATTAAATGCAAGACATCATATACATAAAATAAATCAAAACATTAATCAATCCAATATACAAAAAACGATCACAAATTTAACCCTATCGTGGTCCCTGTCATAAGACGACTACTTCATAAAATCAAAGGTAGACAAAAAATTAATGTTTGAATTAATGAAAATAAAAAAATAAAAAAATGGAAGAAATCTCAGCAATGACTCACGAATCTTGCTTGTCCAGTGCGTCTCGTCTGCCTCCAAGTTGTTTCACGTCTAGATCGTCTAAATCTCATGAGATTGTAGTCTCTTTTTTTTAGATAGGAAAAAGAAAAGATAGAATAAAAATAAATTACGAAATAAAACATAATCCTACTATTATAGGATAGAGTCTACCAATAAAGAAGAAAGAGCTATGAAATAAAAACTTTATCAAATCTTTCTTTTTCAATATTAAAAGTTTTTTTCTCTCCAAAATATCGAATGAATCATGTACCAAAATTAAGACGTTTAAAATATGGTGTTTTATCATCAATTTGGACCTTCTTTATGTAATTACAAGGCCTAGCCACGCTTTGTTCCTGGACTTCTTCTGTTTTTGTCCTTCTTTCAAAACTCCATCTTGACAACTTTAAATGTGATAAAAATATCTTTTTTCGATCAAGTTTGTTCCAAGACCTAAGAACTTCTTTGAACTTATCATAAATCTTCTTTGAAGTATGAAAAACTCTTTATCTATTATTTCCTTCATTATCGGGAATATTTCATACTTCACATTAAATTCTTTGACCTTATCTGTAAAATTAAACTTTTTACACATTTTGGTCAGACTTGTAAACAATAAAAATATGATGAAACAGAAGAAGCAAGACAAATAAAAAGGCCTTTAGAATCCATAATTCCTCTTGTGATCTTGAAAATGAAAGATGATATATTCATAAAACAAATGGGACAGAGACTGCACCCCTCTACCCAATTAATAATAATAAGTTGAATGTTAAATTTTAAATCTTGTAATATATATTCATAAAAAATTATTTCAGAGAGAGACGATCATTAATACACACAACTAGACCATCTGCATAACATATATTAGTAAGAAAAAATTGCATTTTTGGTCTTATATATTTATTGTTTTTACGATTTTAGTCTATATGTTATCAAATTTCATTTTTAGTTTAATTTTTTTTTTGCAATTTTGTTGATTTTCTCGACGAGGCACCAATGTCAATGTATTGTTGATGTGTGTAGTGTCAAATCAGCATTCTCAATTTAAAAAAATGACTAAAATTGTTAAAAATTTAAAAATATAAGAGTTAGACTAAAATTTGATAACATAGATATCTAAATCGGAAAAAAAAACAAATATATAGGATCAAAAATGTATTTTCCCAATTAATAATTATAGACACGTTTTTATGTACATATTTTTCGTGTAAAGAATTATATTTTCTATTAAAATTAAGAATTTAGATATAATTTTCTATAAGATCTCTGTTAACTAGTTATACATATATCGAAATGTTTTATACACGTGTGTGTGTGTGTAACTGTGTATAAAACATTTCGCAAAATCCAAGAAAAAGGGTTTAGTGGGGGCTGAGCACCAGCACCCTATAAAGTGGCAAAGGATTACAAGTGGTCCAAATTCTAAGTAAACAAATTCTCTTTTTTTTTTTCCCAATACGATAGATTTGAGAAAACCTTTTTTTTTTTCTTTGATGGGTTTGCGACCCCTAATTTAAGAACTTTTTTCAAATTTAAAATTTTTTAAATGAATTTAGGAATAATTTATTTTTCGATTTTATGAAATAAATAAATTATATATTTGGTCTTTAACATCTACATTTCTGCGCTGACCTTTTTTTTCCCATCTCATCGTGACATGTATTTTTGGAACATCATATAGTTTATTAGATCACACCAATTTAACATTTTTTTAAAAAAAAATCTACATTATTTAATTTATCATTTATAGTTCTAATCATGCATTAAATATACAAAGACAAAAACTTGTGTGAGACGGTCTCACGGGTCGTATTTGTGAGACGGATCTCTTATTTGGGTCATCCATGAAAAAGTATTACTTTTTATGCTAAAAGTATTATTTTTTTATTGTGAATATGGGTAGGGTTGACCCGTCTCACAGATTAAGATCTGTGAGACGGTCTCACATGAGACTCACTCTTATACAAAATATCAAGGCAATTGACATATCAAATATGTAACTAAACTCATAATTTATTTTAAAAACTAATTTAGAAAATACGAAACTGACGATCAAATGTATTACTCAAACATATAAATCCTTGTTTGAGTTCGCCATTGAAACAATGTTTTCGTTAGTGCGATTTTTCATTATTTTATAATCAAAACTGATTAATTATAAATTGCTTTAGAAAATCAGTTAATGTTTGANGAGAGAGAGAGAATAATAAAAAATTCCAAAAATTATATTGATCGAACAGGCTTAAAAAAAAAGACTTCAGGCCCAAGAAACTCACAGGCCCCCATTAGGCCCAAATTTGAGACCCATTCAGAATTATCATGTCGTGACTGTGACTAAAATATAATCAGCTAAGGTACGTTTTGGCGCGAAATTTCACATTCTTATTTCATCCATGGCAAAAACTTATGTGAGACGATCTTACGGGTCGTATTTTGTGAAACGGATCTCTTATTTAGGTCATCCATGAAAAAGTATTACTTTTTATGCTAAGAGTAAAACTTTTTATTGTGAATATCGATATGGTTACCCGTTTCACACTTAAAGATTCGTGAGACCGTCTCACAAGAGACCAACTCTTCATCCAATCGTTTGACTTAAATTTTACGATAATTGAAGAATAATTATGCTATACATATTGACTTTAATTCCACGATAAGTGACTACATAATACTCAATATAGACACTGAACTTGTAATCAGAACAAATGTAGTTTTTACATTTGAGACGACAGAATAATGATTATCATAACAGATGATTAGTATGTAAACGGTAAAACATGTTAAGTTCATCTCAATCAAAGTAATATATTGAATATCATGCAGTAACAAAGTAAAACTTTATAAATATACTACAACAAACTCAGAAGGATTTCCTTTACAATGCAACAATAATTTGTTTAACATTTGATGATTTGAATTCGAATGGTTAAACACGCACAAGAACCATGTTAACACCAGACAAAGGGTGCAAGTTACTTTGAGAAGTGATTCCTATGCCTGCCGGATTTCGTTTTCAGTCCAGTAGACTCTCGGATCACGATCTCGTCGACTAAATCCTTAAAAATCAAACGTTCGATGTCAAGAATGGGACCAGAGATTTCATCATCGAAATTTGTCCAGCTTTCAGACCGAAGAATCAAATCTTGACATAAGATGTTTTTCCATCCGTCGTCCTCTGCATCATAGCCACCACATTTTGAAGTTTCGGTCCGAAGCCCTTCAATCTCGGAACACAATTCTCTGAGAAGCTTCTGTGCATTCACTGCCTTTCTTGCAGGCTTAAGCGTCCTCGGCCATGGCTCAGAAAATGCCAATCTTTGGGTAAGAATCTCATTCACTGTGTCAAAAATTAGTTTTCGATTAAATTTATCTAGGGACATCATCTGAGCTGTCATCCTTCCGTTGCTACGTTCTTCCTTTAGTAATGTGCTTGCTCTTGTTTGTTCCAAGACCAAAAACAAATCAGGGTTGGTAGGATGGCCGGATGGATGAGACTGGAAATTTATCAGGCTCCCTCCGAGGTCTCGGAGGAGGAGACCTGAAGCTAATAGAATCTCAGAAATGTATCGGTGATCCGGATCTGTGTTCTCACATAAAGAGGCGATGTAATCTGTTCGAGCTTCATCGTGGCTAGAGTTGATCCTTCTGAGTTTCTGGACTAAATTTTCGATGTTCTGAAGTTTCTTTCTGTTCATTTCAGACTTGATACCCATTTCTATGGAGTTCAAACCACAATTAGCCATTGAACTTCCTTGAACAGTGTTAGTATTCTTCTCTGCATAAATGGATACATCAACTGCAGAATATATTGATTCAATCAACTGCTTATTTACAAAAGATAATTAAAGCTTAAATTCAATTTAAAAGTCGATTACCTTTGAGGGACTTTCCTATATACTTCACAGGTGAAGGCGAATCATCTTTAAGTGCCACATGATCAAGAACAGAGATGGGACTTGAGTACTCGGTAGGAGCAGAAGCTAGCTCCGGTACTTCTTCGTCGTTCAGTGTTGGGATAGATTTCTACGATCACACCAAGAAACATGTAACTAAAAGACTATATTTAACCAATTTAAGATAGGATGTAGATCGTTCTAACAACCAACCTTTTCTGCCAAGCCAGATACCACATGTTCACAAACCTTCATGGATGGATACTGCCTATCACATGTGCTAGGAGATTTTTCAGAACCAAACACTTCTGCGCTTCTTGATTCATGTACGGTACTATCGGTTAGTTGAACTAAGTTCTCCTTTTCACGGTAAGTCGAAATCCTTGGTTGGACGCAGATTTCACTAGGTTTTTCCTCGATTGTATGAAAGTTGGGATTTTTTGGCCTGCGTCCTCCAGCTGGTGAAACAGACTCAGTCAGTTGCTTATTTGGCTGTTTTCTCAACATACTTGAATCAGGAGTGGTGGTTGGTGGTCGAGTTCTTTTTTCCAGCTCGGCTTTCTTCTGTTGCAATCTTGGGCTGATTAATCCCGAACTCTTCCCTGAACTTGCATTGTTATCTTTAGCTGACAGTTGGGGACTTGTTGAATTCTCAGCGGCTTTCGAAGTTCTGTCATTTTTCAAATTGATGGGAGTCACATAATTTTCTCGTTGATTGGATTGAGTAGCGGAATCGTTAGTCGTTCTGCCACTGCTTGACCCCTTCCTACTTTGAACAGAGTTACTATCCTGATGTTTGGGCAGACCAGAAAAGCCATCAAGTGAAAGCATAGAAGCAGCAGGTATACCAGATTTCTCAACAAGTTTAGCTGGTTTCATGATTACAATAGGTGACTCGTAATTTCTTCCTGAGCCTACCTTCTTCTTTGTGGAAGCAAGAATTTGATTCGTCTTTGAATTTCGACTGTTCAATAATCTAGAATCATGTATCGAACTTGAAATTTTTTGCTCATTATCTTTATGACTGGTAAAATTTGAACCTTGCGCTCCCTTTTCGGTTTCTAGAAGTCCCTTTGCCTGCATTGATTCAAGTATCTGTTTAAGTGCTCGAAGGTCCTTTCCAGATTGTGTGAATTCAAGATCTTTTAATCTCTTCTCAATCTCACTGTAAACAGTAGGAATGGTGTTTGGAGTTTTTGCTGGACCTCTTGTGCTTCTGGAGGCTGGTTTCTGAGAGCTTTTAGTTCCATCAGTCTGCTTCCATGGTGCAGGTTCAATTGGAAACCGCGACATTGGTTTCATTCGTGGCGAGCTAGGCTCTTTCCACAAGTTTTTCGAAGAACTTGAAGTCAATAGTTGGATTGGTTTGCTTGAATCGGTGTTTGTAACAGACCTTGAAACATTAACAAAATCTTCATTTTGATAACTCCTACTCGAACCCACATTGGTTTCACCGGATGAGACTGAATCAGGCAGTGTTTCCAAACCCATCAGCTTTGCGACAACACTTGGAGGTCGTGCTTGGTTTCCAGGATATTGTTGCAGATTCTGGGTCTTTCTATCAACCTCACTGCTTTCCTTCTGCAATGTTTTCACAAAAAAGTTTGATTTTGAGTCAGCTTTTAGGCTCTGCGATGAACCTTCCCTACTGTCTAATGAAAGTCTCGGAAGGTCTTTAAGCTTGAGGGAAGATTTGGAAACATCATGAGCCCGGCTCATTTCCCTTCCATCATAAGAAAACCGAGGGAGATCCTTCGAAATCGAAAATGATGACCCATCTTTCGAGTGGTAGGACGCTGATCTCGAAAGTTCTCTAGGTTCATCATGACACCAAGGTGCTTCTTGAAGTTTAGCTAGAACTCTAAGAGACTCTTTGAGATCAGCAGTTGTAACTGAATTTTTATCAGGACATAAACCATGGGAACCGACACCAGTTTTTAACGGTGGCCTAGGTAAGTCTCTGTGCTTCGCTACATTATCCGTTGCCTCCGTGGATTTAGCTTTAACCGATGATCCCTGAACTTCCCTGTACATGGAATCCTTCACTAAATGCCTGAGATCAATTACTTGCCGACTAAAGTGCGGAGATGAATCCTGCAGGCTCATAGCTGAATCCCTCGAGGGAGTTTCCGGAAAAATTACTCCATCAAAGGAGGTTGGTTCTAACTGAGTAGTTCTGTTACAATCGAGGGAACAAAAAGAGGATGAGCGGGAAGAAGATGAGAATGAAGCCCTGGCCGATTCCGCGAATAATCTTTGTCTCTCTTGTACATTCTTGTTTGAGTATTTCTCCTGTTTTGGTACATGGAAAAGGTCGAATTTCAGAGAGACCGGTAATTTCCATAATTGATTACTCAATGGCATGTGGAGAAGATCGGTAAAGACACTTTGAGATGAAAATAAAAGCATTCTAGAATCACAGTCTCATCCTAAAAAGTTCGATAAAGAGCATCGCAAGTTATTACATATTCAACCAGATCCGTGGTTTCAACACGTATGATAATTTAATCAAAACATTCAGTTCATATCCACCCCTCGGCTAAAGTAAACACTTAAATCTTACCAGTGATCCAGATCTTAGCTGTCCACTGCAAAAATCTCTTTCTAAATTACCATTACTGAAGTGGGATTTTCCTGCAAAAACTCAATTACATTAAAAATGAGGTATACCCCAATTAAACCAACATGGCCGATCTTAAAACAAATCATTTTCATAATTCAAGAAGACTAAACACTGTTATCGTCCACAAATTCATATTTCTGATGGTAACACAAATTGAAACCATTTAAAGTACTCCACACAAAAACTACTTCACTATGAATGTCATCAAACCAGTAACAGAATCTCCTACAAGACATTATCGAAAGTTAATCTACGACCGTTCTTGGCGATCAACTACAAGTAGAGCTGGAGAACAAATCTTTACCAGCAGGAAGCCTCTTCGGCGTATGGCCGACAATTCGCCTACCGCCGGTGATCATATGCTGCCGATCAAACATCTGAAATATGCCAGTCATACATCCTATTTGCTTCTGCAAATCTAAATTGTCATCTGTCAAAGACTGTAAAAGCTTTGCTGCCATCTTCACACCCCTCAGTCACAATCACACCTTTTTTTCCCTAAAGTCCTCCGCCTTTAAGTCCTCTGGTTTAAAGCCAAAACCAGCTTCCCATTTTGTCTCATATAATTCCCCTATCCCTGAACATCATTCAAAAGGTAAGAAGAATCAGTCACCAGCTCTGAATTAAAAAACTAGGGAAAAAAAAAGCTTCGAAGTTTAGATATTAAATTAACAAAACATCCCAAGAAGAAATAAACTGGCATAATCTCTACAAACTACACTTATTCATACGCATTTGACAAGTAATTTTCTCCCCTGAAAATGGTTTCTTTCAATTGTACTGGTCAACACATCAAGACTCGAGCTTTTCAACAGAAACCGTAGAAAAAAATCTTGCTTTCATACAGAAATATCTCCCAAAAGCCTCCAAGATTTCCCAAATTATCTCACTTTGTTTCCAAGAATCAAAGTTCATAAACGAAAAGAATAAAGACATCACAGATTACAAAAATCAGATTTTTTTAGCCAAACAGGCAATGATCATGAAAAAGTAAATGAAGCGTTATCCACGAAGAACGAAGTTCTCACCGGCCGCACAATACTCAACATTCATCCACCCAAGAAACTAAAGAAACTATCACATTACAGCAAGAAAAATCTTCCCAGATCCAAAACAAAGCGCCATTGTCAAATCCCTTAAACAAGAATCCCTCAAAAGTCAAAAATTTTTAAGACAGCCCATTAAAGCTTGGATGGTCAGTTGTTCAATGAAACATAACATGGTCCTTGGTCCAGAATCCACGAGGACACAAAAATACGATAAACAGAGCAAAAAAGTTGGCAAGAATAATATTTTAATTTTCAAGAAAAATTTGTATCCAATTACTATTTTATTAGGAAAAAAATTGAGGAAGAGAGATGAAGGGAGGTGAGGGGGGGAGGGCATTTGCAGGCTTTTTCTCGCTCCTCCATGTGGAAGGGTGCTGGTATATGAGTGGGTCTAAATCCCTCTGGACAAACATGTGATTTTTGTCTGGGATTAATTGGGTAGCAGGAGAGATTAAGCCAAGAATCATGATTTCTTTTGAGTAATTTTTCAAGATTTTTTCTATGTTGATTTTTTAATAAGTAAAGATTTGATCCAAGAAAAAGAGAAGATTTGAACGAAGAAAATGCAAGAAACACAAATTATGATTGTATAAACTCAAAAGAGTTGTGAGAAAGTCTCACGAATTTTTATTTGTGAGACTGGTCAACTTTACCGATATTCACAATAAAAAGTAATACTCTTATCATAAAAAGTAATATTTTTTCATGGATGACCCAAATAAGATATTCGACCCACGAAATTGATCTGTGAGGTCGTCTCACGAGAGTTTTTGTGAACTCAAAATTATTTCAAAAAAAATTTTAATTATTACAACTACATGTATTTAGTCGCATATAAAATATATTTATTATTATTATTAATTAATTCATTAAAAAGTTTAAAATTTTTCTAATTAATGAAGTCGAAGCCGCTTGTATTTTAAAATTGATCTTTGAAAATTATTTTGATAAGAAAAATTATGAACTTATGATGATTATTTTGTGTCACGCCATTTTAGAATTCTCGAGGTCGAAAACAATATTTGAATGTGATCGATCATACTACATCATTTTTTTCCTTTACCATTTTATAACACAAAAAAAAATTAAATTTTTTTCCTAAGATACCATATCAAATGATCTAGGAATTAAAAAAATTCTATTTATTATTCTTTAAATAAAATATTTTATTTTAAAAATTATAAATTTAGGGTGATTTTATGCATAGATACATACAAAACATATACACCACAAAAAAAGGATTAAATGACTTCAATCAATAATTTAAAATTAATTTTTTTTCCAATAAATTTATTTTTTAGGCTTATTTACAATTTACTTGAAAGAGAATCAAATAGAAGAACTAGCTGTTGCGGATGGTGATATTTTTTTTTTAATTTATAAGAATCGTAATTTTATTTTAATATTCTATTATTATCAATATAAAATAGTATGTGTCAAATATATAATCCTTATTTT
>NC_133315.1:18886471-18892743 GCF_012295235.1 Primulina huaijiensis
TATGCTAAGAGTATTATTTTTTATTGTGAATATGAGTAGGATTGACTCGTTTTACAGATTAAGATCCGTGAGACGATCTCACATGAGATCTACTCATAAAAAATAAAGAATACTTATTTTTTTTTATTATCATAAAATAAATATAGAAGACTTAGTTTGTCTATTACGTACGACCCGATCAAACATTTATAACTACTTTTTACTTACCCCAACACGTACCAAATCCATCGGTAATAATAATATTTTTCTTTTATTCGAGAAATCATATGCACATGCACTTATTTAGGATATCTCCAACCTTTAAACGTCATTTTGGTGCAAAGGTTATTCTCCAACAGAGCTGAATAGCGCAGCTCCATTTCCTTTATGCGCCAATTTGGCCCAGAGCCCTATTTTTTTAAAAAAATTTTTGTTTTTTTAATTATAAATGTTAATATTAAAAATTATAAATATTATTTATATAATAATAATATATTATTTTAATAATTAGATATCTTTAAATAATAATATATTCAATAATATATTTAAAATAATTAAATAAATCAAATAAAAAAATATTCTGAGAATATTTCTTTTTTAAAGTAAGATTTGAAGTAGATGGGTTGGAAATGAATATTGTATTTGGTGCAGAAACTGCACTATTTTAAAATAAAATTGCTTTAAAATAGAGTTTTGGGTTGGAGATGACTTTATACGAATATATATAAATTAGTTTTTTATTAGATGTATTTATTAATTTTTATAAAACTATGTAGAGATTAAGATTAAGAACTTCGGATATGACTCTTTATAAGATTTTTATAACGAGTTAGAATGATTATTTAAATAAGAAAAATTTCATGTTATTTTTTTATGTTAAAACACAGATCAATCAGGATTGTTGGATTTACCGTAACTGTTTGGTTCGTGATATGAGACAAATAATGTGAAGATAATTAATATTTTTCAATAATAAAATATATAAAATGATATTTAATATAATGTTTGATTTGATTGATTAATTTGATTAAATTTGAGATAATGTGATATTATCGTTTTGTCTTTTTTGAAAATATTAATAGNGATAGTTAATATAATGTTTGATTTGATTGATTAAATTTGAGATAATGTGATATTATCGTTTTGTCATTTTTGAAAATATTAATAGAATATTTATAATATTATTTATTAAGAGTTATATTGTAATTTCAATTCAATGATTTGATTGATGTGAAATAAATGATTGGTAAATGGATAAATAATACGGTGCATCGGACATGAGATTAGATTGAATAAAAATATGGATACATAATAACGTGAACCAAACGGTAGGGTATTACACTCACTGCAGTGTCGATTTTTTCGATTTCGGTTAATTGCCCACTCTATTGACGATTGGCATGCCGTAACGACGCTTAAGATCGAACGGACCATTGATTTCTAGCTAGCTTTACTATTTACTTATTATCTCTACCAACAAAATAATTATTGAATCTAATTGTTGATGACCTTATCCCATATTTCAATTTTATTCCATGATTTTTTTGATAATTATTGTTCAATTATATTAGTAAAGAATGTAGCCTAGGATTGTAGGCTGCGGTATGATTGAGAGTGCCAACTCAAATAAGTTGGATTATTACATATTAAATGCTAAATAATATGTTCCAAATCTTGACTGAATTAGGGTTACTGTTTTTTTATTACCAATTATTGTTTATACAGCATAAGCATATATTTCTGAATTCTTATAATTTGAACTATATTATATCTAATTTCATAAATCATGCTAATAGTAATTAATAGTTTTTATCGTCATCTTAGAATTTGGTTTGCTGGACATTTACTACAATGTAACAATTCAGTTGTTACGTCTCAGTCAGATATTGCTTCCTACATTCGGGGTAAGAGTAGGTCTCTTGTGAGACTGTCTCACGAATCTTTTTATGTGAGACGGGTCAACCCTATCGATATTCACAATAAAAAGTAATACTCTTAACATAAAAAGTAATATTTTTTTCATGGATGACCCAAACAAGAGATCGGTCTCACAAAATACGACCTGTGAGACCGTCTCACACAAGTTTTTGCCTCGGGTAAATAATAAATTATATCACTGGCTAAACTTTATTGTTTATATTTCAATATATTTAAGGTTACGATTTTATATCTCTTTTTTTAAAAAAAAAACACTCTTGATTTTAATATTGAATATCAATATATTTTACAGGTTAAAATCACAAAGTTCAATCGGCTTACAATTAATTAACTCACTAAATAAATACTCAATCTGATATTGTTCAGAACAATTATTTAAAATTAAATCTCTATTTTTTATTATGCTAGATTAACATGTATAGTTTCTAAAATATATGGTTCAAATTTTGTAATGAAATTAAATTAGGTTTAAACCACGAGTAGTTTGAAAAACAAACGTGGACAATTTTAGGTTTTTTGAAAATTTTTGGACACACACACACACACACATTAAATTTAAATTATATTTTGTGGCCAAAATATTTATTCTGTGGAGCATCATTTTAATCGTGATTATATATTCACGATTAAAATGATGCTCCACACAGAATAAATATTTTGGCCACAAAATTTAATTTGAATTTATTACACATTAAATTCATAATTNTATATATAAACTTTTTTTTATGATGTCAAATTTAGTATTGTATTAATTACGGATATCGTTATCATATTGAGTGTATATTTAATGACCGCCCCCATCAATTTCTAATTTTATTGATTATGGGTTTAAAAATATTTATATATTTTTCATTTCCCTTTTAATTTTTACTCTTGCTTCCTGTAAAATTTTTAAATTTTTTTTTAATCTCTGACCTCTATTTTCTAGCTTCATCCCTGACCGTAAGTAGAATAGCCGAACTTATTTAGAGAATTTAATATGGTCTTGATTATTGATGAGCAACTAAAATAAATTCGAGCACACAAACAATGCAAAAGCAGTGACAGAAATGATTTAGAGGCGCGATTCAGTGAGAGAAAGGATCTAGAAGCGCGATTTCATTTGGTATCCCCTATATTTAATTGTTATTGACATTTATATTCATAAATTGAACATGTTTATTAGTCAAGAATTATTAATTTTTCATACTCTCTTTCCCAAATGATAAGAATAAATTAATCTGTTAATATTGATCCCAGTATCTTTATTAAGAATCAAATATCCAATAAAATAAACAATATAATAATTATTTCAATGGAGTTATAGGCCTCTCGATTTCTATAAATAACAACGATGTATTTTCTTGTGATCCTATTTAAAATATCATCTCCCGAGTGATATAATTCAAATAAATATAACAATTCAATTATTGATCAAATAATTGAAAACAATAAATTCAAGAAAACACAAATAAACAATGAAGCAAATCGAATACGTAAATCAATAATTCAAAAATATAGTTTTAATCAAATTACGTGGCTCTATAAAAAAAATTAAATTAGTTCACGACGAAATAATATGCATAACTAGACACCTTTTTCAACATCAAAATAATCAAATAAAGAACTAAGAAAAAGATAAGATGAAAGATTGAATATGAATGAGCGACTCTTTCCTCGAAAGATGTGTTCTTCGTAGTCGTTCTTTGTTCTTGTTCTTTACGTATTTTCTTTCATAATTTTTGTATTGGTGTGCGGCCCTCAATGGACTCCCAAGGCTAGGGCTACATCTTTTATATTTGCCAAAAGTCTGCATCTAGTTATTAAAATTGAACAAAATATAATAAATGATTTGATCCTTCAATGTCACAACAAACAAAATTTACGTATACAATCCTCTTATTTCGACTAAACTTAAACAAATATTAAACAACCGTTAATATCGAGAAAAAAAAAAACTTATCCCATGTATTTATTTGAAAAATCGTTGCATAAATTTTAAAAATGGATTTTCTGAAAATCCAAAATTTATCTAACATACATGCACTGATGCACGTAGTATGTGTTTCTATGATCTATCACTAGCATATATAAACACACGCTACTTCTATGAAAATGGCAAAAGCTCACGACATTCATGAGTAGGAGAGAAATATCGTATTATATTGAAAATCATATGTTATATATCATATTGAAAAATAACGGTATAATAAAATATATATTGATTTTTCATCAAAATTTTTCGTCATACCGAAATTTTTTATGCGAATAACTAACATACCATTATACTGAAATTTTGTGGTATATCGAGATTTTCGTACGATATCGATATATAACATTTTATACTAAAAAAATCCTTATTTTTTTTAAATTTATTACTTTATTATTTAAAAATATTTATATTTTTAAATTTCTATATATTGTTTCGGTATATACCGAAATTTTTCAAATTTCATATCATTGTCGTATCACGTTATCATATCATACCGAAATATTCAGTATACCGAAAATTTCGATAAATTCAGTATTTTTTGGTATGATATCCTCAATATATCAAAATTACAGTTTTTTTGTCCAAACCCTATCAAAGTTTTAAGATATCCATTGTGGTTGATTAGTCATATTCGTGGGAATATTATTATTATTATTATTATTTTTTGCGTGGAAACTCATGACCACAATTGATGCTTGATTTTATGATACATTTTGATCTCAAAGAGATGCTGTTAATTTTAAGTAATTTGTATATGCTAGAAATCTGAGTGATTTTTTTTTTCCCCAAAAGCTAACGGTCGACATGCAATAATTACTTATATTGGATAGAACAATCGAATCGTGACATTTAAGTTGTTATACAATTTAAAAGATTTGACATGTTCCATTATCACCAATTATAGCTTTTAGAAAAACGACAAGCATTCGGTCCTACAATTGATATCAGAGTCAATGTCACGAGTTCGATTCTTATTATATTGATGGTAATGAGTGCAATTATTTAATTGAAAGATTGTCGGGATGCAATAATCGTCTTTATTGAGTAAAACAATCGAAACATGACGATTGAACAATTATATAGTTTAACAGATTTGAAATACCACAACACAAATTATAGCATAAAGATGAACCTGCAATTGTAGTAGAAAATTTCGTCTCAATTATGATGATTCAAGGTTTAGTTCAACCTATCTCGAAGATAATATTCTCGAAGATAATATCTTCGGGATAGATCTAATATCCACAATGTTTCAAGATCTGTTTGTGTGAGATTAAACATGAATCTCACGTGTTTAAACCAATAATGATCATTCAATTTATAACGATGCTAATACAATATCATTATCCGTGAATTAATTCGTGAGTTTTTACTAAAATAAGTATGACGAGAAATGGTCAAATTCTTGTACCTTTCCATTATGTTACTCTAGTCTACAAATCCAAGAAAACTCGTTTTCATAATTGTGACTGAAAAAAAATATATAAAGAGCTGATTAATAATTGGCTATAAAATAAATTTTCAGATTATATTTAATATTGGAGAGCACATTTCTGAATTCTGGTTAACTAATTTTTTTTTTAATTTTTAGCCACCGTAAATATACAAGGCTTGAATATATATAAAAAATAATAATGATATTTGTTGTGAAAAAGTAAAAATTTACGGTAAAAAATAAAAATCTCAAACTCTTAAAATTATCACACTGCACACTTTATAATATTTTTCTCTCAACTCAATTGTGATTTTCTTCACAAATGAGAGATCTATTTATAGAAATTTTTTACAAATAATCCAAAAATAAAATGCATCATTACCTACATCATCACACACTAATTTTCAATATTCAACACCTAATTTTACCTAATTTTCAACATTCAACATTCACATTTTCAACACAAATATTTAACACATTTTTAAATAATTTTTCAACACTCCTCCTTGTGATGATGATCATAATGATTGTATACATTACGTGTTTTTATACTGCCTCGTTAAAAACCTTACTAGAAAAAACCCATTGGGATAAAAACCATAGTAAGGGAAAAAGAGTGCAGTCACGTAAACTTCCCCTCATGTTGACACGAACAATTCTTCACAAATTTCGTAGATTGCGCATCCCAATATTATATATGTGCTTTCTGAATATTGTCGTAGGAAGTGCCTTTGTGAAGAGATCTGATGAGTTTTCACTTGATTGAATGTGACGAACATCAATACATTTATTCTTCTCAAGCTCCTTGGTGAATGCGAAGAACTTAGGAGGAATATGTTTAGTTCTGTCGCTTTTTATGTATCCTTCTTTCATTTGAGCAACACATGCAGCATTATCTTCATATAGTATCACAGGCTTCTCGTCGAATGATAATCCGCATGAGATTTG
>NC_133315.1:18897052-18945386 GCF_012295235.1 Primulina huaijiensis
AGCCACTTGATCGATAATTCATCGAAATTACGTGTGTGTATATATATATATATATATATAAAAGTACTCACTAATCAAAATATATAGGGATGGCAATGGGTAGGGTATGGGTCGGATTTCATACATCCATCTCCATACTCATTTATTAAATTTATCCTCATACCCATCCCCATACCTATTGGGTATTGAATTACATCCCCATCCCCATATCCATCGGATTATCGGATACTCATACCCTACCCAAATACCCAATTATCATATACAATTGAATTTTTTCAAATTTAAATTGCTTCAATTAAGTTATGAATATTTAAAAAATTATTTAAATGAACAATAAGAAAAATTATTCACGCTTTATAATAAGTGTGTGTATATATATATAATGAAGTTTTATATATTTTCTTATCTTTTAATATACAAAGCATCGTTTTCTTTAATTTTCAAATTTATGATTATATGTATTGAAAACTCCGAAAATCGGATTATATCAAACCCGCCTCCATACCCGATTACCCAATTATTTAATCGGGTCTAAAAATCCCTCCATACCCTCTTCTATTCGGGTCGAGTATCGGATTCTCCAACGAGTTCGGAGGAAATTGTCATCCCTAAAAATATATATAATAATTTTGAAGTGAGTGGCATAAAATGAGTTGGAACATATAAACATTTTTGGCGTTTTATGGTTTTGTCAAAAATTATGACTGATAATAACAATATAATTTTAATATTTTAAATGTACAATCTTTCGAATGTTATACATAGATTGTTGACATGTCGGGACATATTGTTTTTACCACTGTTCTAAAAGGCGACATGATAGGCGGTCACCCACCAACTTTATTTTTAGAAAATCGGTGGCTCTAGACACTGTTGGAAAAATAGACCGTTAGACAGACGGTCTAGTCAGAGTAGATGAGATCATATCTATGTGGACACTACCCTCATTTCATTTCAACGGATAAGATTTTGCCACACATACAATTTTCAAAAAAAAAGTGAGTCATACGTATGCATGGGCAAATCTTGGTCATTCATCCTATCATGAGGACAATGCCCACATGGGTATGATGAAATAAACCCAAGTTAGCTACTCAAAACCCACTTAGACGGGTAACAAACTGTCTGAATGATTTGATATTTATATATATATTTATAATTAATTAATATATTTAAAAAAATCATCTAGACAACCGCTTGAACATCTAAACGCTAGATGGTGGGTGGTCGCGGATTGCGTCTAACGTTTTTTAGAACCTTGGTCTTTACCGGAACAGTTTTGAAATTATAACTCTTTTTATTATTAAAATTATTAACTAACTGTAAAATGGAACAGTCAATTGTTAAATTATGTCGGTGATAATTGGACACATGAATTGGTCCGTACCACCTAATTGTCTTCCAGGGTCAATCTGAAAGACTGGTTTGATAACCGGTATAATTTCCCTTAACCTAATTACATTTTGTTATATTTTATGAAATTTTTTTTATTATAAATATCTTTTTTATTATAAATATCATATTACAAATTTTTATTTAATAATTTTCAATCCTTTATTAATGAAAAATAAATCAAAATTTGAAAACATAATGTTTGGTTATAATAATAATAATAATAATAATAATAGGAATGAATATCTTTTTAAAAGGGGTAAAATAAATTATATAACAATCAACAACATTTTTTTCATTTAAATAATTTGAAAATATATGGACATATTTAGTTATTTTCTAGGTTTAATATAATTTAATTAATAAGAAAAAAAATCGTGAAATGTCTCTCGATTTTTACAGTACTGCAACATCAATTATCTTGGCAGACTTCATACGTTTCCCGTGATGTAAATATATCAACAAGCACAATAAATTGATATTTAATCCGTTTAAAATTGTTATAAAATATATATATTTCAAATATCAATTATAAAATCAAATATTTATCACTAGTAGATACGTAATACGATTCGATATTCAATTATCCCGATCGCCGTTGTTATTTTGATAATAATTTTGATAACTTCCCATTTATTGTTTGAGGAAGTATCTTGTGAGACACTCTCACGAATTTTTATCTGTGAGACGGGTCAATCGTACCGATATTCACAATAAAAAGTAATATTTTTAGCATAAAAATTAATACGTTTCATAGATGACCCAAATAAGATATTCGACCCACGAAATTTATTCGTGAGACTGTTTCATAAGAGTTTTGTGTTATTGTTATTAACAATAATGTTAATAATATAGTTATATATCCAACAATTATCAACTAAGATATTATTAAATTAGTTGTTTATGAAAATCAAACACGTGATTTTATATCTGATACCAATTATAAATGATTTGATTCAAGATCTAAATTTCTCGANTTATCTATCCAACAATTATCAACTAAGAAATTATTAAATTACACAAACGTTGTTTATGAAAATCAAACATATGATCTTATATCTGATATCAATTATATGATTCAATATCTAATTTCCTCGATCGTTGTTTTAGCAGAGACAATGGCGAGCCAAAAAAAGAACTATTTTGATAAACGTCCATTTTAAGTATGATATTGAGCATTACATGGGTAGTTGAAAGGCATATGTAAACCATATGGTTGGTAATTGGTATAGTATAAGCTGACAAGACCTTTCATGAAATATATATAATAAAACATAAATAACATCATTAATTTTTTCTTTTTAATAAATAATTGATAGCAAGTCAATTTTTTTTAACCACTCACAATAAATATGGGTGATGGTGATATCACGAGGAAAGAAAAAGAAATAAATGTAATCTGGGTTTTTTTTTATTGCCTTTCTAGGCCACCAAGATTAAAAATATATTTAATTAGTTTCCATATTTTATATATTATAAGAAATTTAAAAATAACATATGTGTGTGTGTGTGTGTGTGTGTGGGGTAATTATTATTATTTTGATGGAATTTATGGTCATTATAATGAGCGTAAAATGTTGAAAATATTACATCCAACAAAATACAGAAAATAGTAACCAACCACTGAGAAAATTGTTATGCAAAGTGATACGTAGAACACTTGCAATTAGCAAATACATTATCCATTCTACTTACTCGTCTCAACGTCATGACAACGATAATTCTATGCTAAACCAGAAGTATTTTACATATAAAACAACCATTAGAACGCGAAAGTTACAACAAGCGGAACTGCGTGAAGCATGGAACATTCCCTTCAAAATCAGCTTTAGACACCACAACACATTTATACAGCAAGATCTACCAAAAACTGACAAAAGGAGGAAGATTACCTCACACCCTCTGGCTTCTATATTATCCTTGATCTACCATTTGTCACCCTGGTTATCAACTCGTTTCCGTCTTTCAGACAAAAATGGATTAGGATGATATATCAGAATTCTTGTTGTATCAAAGCATCATCCGCAGTTTGATGTAGGGGAGACGAGCTGGCATCCGCAGCTTGATGTGGTGGAGACGAACTAGCTTCAATAACTTTAAGATAGTAACCCCATGATAAATTTTTTTCGGTGATGGCTCTCTGGCCAAATGGATTTTGCCTCACATATTCCTGAACGTTTTCTGCAGTAGCTAGCGCATGCAAGTAAGCACGAAGACCGCCTTCCGGTCCTACAATTAACAAAACAAAACGAGAACTTAACGCACACTTGTAGATCAGCATCTGCTGACGATTCCATGACCAATACTCGTTTTCCGGCAATAACACAACAAAAAATGTAAACATCTGGGGGTAATCGAGGAATTTTCTTGCATTTAACTTGCACGTATGACTAGTGGAACACAGAAAACAACTGACCTAATGAATTGTCCTGCACATCTCGGAAATGATAGGTGTATGGGAAGATGGCAGTATACCGCTGAAGTGATAAACGAGAAAATTAATTGGCGAGCAAACACATGCTCAATAATTGGATTTAATCTCACTTAAACAATACAAGAACAGCGTTAACTAGCAAATTAGACAAGAATCCTATTATGAGGAAAAAATATAATAGCTTACAGGATTGCATAATGCCTTGTAAGGGGAATCATCCAACAAAAGAGTGTTGTATTCATTAAATAATCCCCGCTCCCATGGAAGATCTGGCTCAACCTTGTCCCACAACTTCTTTAATTTTTTTAAGAGAAGAGGCTTGTGCCTTCTCTCAACAGCATAATAACCGGTATAGGTGCAATGTGACTGATCCTGTAAAAAGGGAGAATCTGTCAGATAACGGTATTCTTTCATACTTATGGTAGTTTTTGAAGCATTTGCTACTAGCGAACACCGAGTAAAATAAGGCTTGTAAATAATTGAAAGCACCTTACAAAGGAATAGATAAGATAGGTCCACTCTGAAAGAGTACAACAAATGGCTTACCCAACAAAAAAGTAACTTGCTCTTCTCGTTTCCCAACAGAAAATCAAGTATTGGTTCCATATTTCTTCTGCAGAAGTTCCATGATCCCAGGTGGCATACGAGATGATTCATGTTTCCAGAAAGAGCAAATAAAAAAATATGATTATTCACAAGAGCAATAAATGCAAAGGGACTTAATCATAGTAAGGTGATGTCGAGGAATACTTGGTTTTTGAAGTCCATACGCCAACATTAAATCTCTCAAAGCAAAACTTCAAAAAATCATCACAGTAGGGTCTTTTAAAAACTGAAAATGATTTATGAAACAAAGTTAGATGATTCACTGAGCAGCAAGTTACAGCATCCAATACAAGTAGCTTATCATATTAACCTGCTTTCCTAAATATTATTTCATCTGGATCGTAATCGTAAGGCACATATGACGAAATGTCAACAAGTAACCCATTCACATCAAGAACAAGAAGCTTCTTTCCATTGTAGCCAGCAAAAGCTTTATCCACCGCTACATTGACGCATTTATTTACAACTTCAGAAGAAAGACCTTCAATTCCATCAAACTGCGATACAGAAGGATCAATACTTGATGCCACAGAATGTTTGTTTTGTTCCAAGTGAAATGCATCACAAGAATATACTTCTGGCAATTTAACAATATTTTCTTTGGCACTCTCCACATCATGTTCTTGACAATTTTTTTCCTGAGGTCTATCTGTAGGCACATGTGAATCACAAAAATGTTCATTTGTGGCAGATGTATCATTAGATACATGAGCAGACTGGTTCTCGTCCAAGTCTTTTTGTGGAACTTGGCTACATGGATCAACAGAAACAACTCTTGGGACTTCAATGCTATTTTCTATGATAACGGTAACTGTAAGCATATCCATATTACCACAATTTCCACCCACATTTCGATTTGACAGGTCAATCTGCACTTTTTCACGACTACCTGAATCCATTAATGTGTTTTCCTCGACATCCATTGAAATCCCGTCCCCAGAAACAATCCCTTTCTCTTTCGTTCTTTCAGATACGCTAGGTGAAACAGATTCAGATTCCACTGGCAGATCTGAAGTACTTATTCTGCAAGGCCCATCAGGTGACATGGAACTGGCCTCCTCCTTGGTAAATTCTGAATCAGATGCTTCTGGCGAGTTGGACAGTTCCATGTTTTTTACCCTTTTATTCTTTCGGTAGATCAGAACACTCTCCTCCTCTTCTGGAACTTCACTAATTCCTGCAATGCTCTATATGTCAAAAATATATTATTGTAACCAATATTTGTCTGCACCTTCTCAATGGATTAGCATACAAATTTAAAATATATGGAAGCATATTTTGCCAGAGCTATGTTTTGCCCACGTGCTAGTATCATGACTTCCGATAAAATCACACTTCTTAGTTCTTACTTTCAGAGAACTCAATTCTGATGCATAATCATATTACATTAACCAACTTAGCTATACCTGGCTATAACTAACCCAACAAATTTTCAGACTCCCTCATGGAAAGTCTTCATCAAATGTTTGGACTTTGTATTTGGCGACATAAAACATGAAGTATGACATTTCCCTTTTCCATTTGGTTTTCGAGCAAAAGTCGCAAGAAATTAATAGTTAGTTACACATTGAGTCTATGATACACATTTACATGTATTAAAATCTATTTTCATTCCCTTTTCAGCAGAATTA
Organism: Primulina huaijiensis; assembly: GCF_012295235.1. NCBI lineage: Eukaryota > Viridiplantae > Streptophyta > Magnoliopsida > Lamiales > Gesneriaceae > Primulina > Primulina huaijiensis. The sequence continues at coordinate 18,903,116 of NC_133315.1, forward strand.
TCTGCTTCTAAAATTTTTCCAAAAAAACTTTGCTCATCCCATCCAGAAGAAAAATGCCATTGACTTCAGTTTTCGAAATTTTTCGTTTTCGGTTTCAGTTTACTTCAACCTACATTGATCTATCTAGCCAATCATACAAAAAAGCTTCAAGAGACTAGAATACCATAGTCACAATCTTTAATCTACATTTTCCGCCGACTGTAAGTAAACCTGCAGATTAGATTAACAAAAGCAAATAATAAATAACAACAAAAAGGAGCAAGATTGCTGCTTTTTGCTGTATCACACACGATTATGGGCGTTTCATGAATAAACCACATTAAAAAATAATTAAAAAACAAAAAAGAAGAAAACTTCAACAAACATGCATCAGAATGGAGCAATACAAGAAAATGAAAGCGAGAAAGCGACAAATGAGCCAGAAATCGAATACCCATGTCGAGAAATTGAACGATGGAGATGTGTGACTTCTCAGTTGCCTGAGCTCAAGAGCAAATCCGCGACGGCCATTGTAGAGCAGCGGGATAGATACGACAGGCTGTAGTGTTTTAGGGGGAAAGGTTAAATGGTACACATCGGGGATCTAAAATAAATTTTTGCCATTTGGGGTCTGAACCGAATTTTCCATAACTTAAAGGTCATCGTTCTTTTCAAATTTTCTTTTGGTTTAGTCGGAAGGGATTTGTTAAAATTTGCGAGGAAATAGTTAAAACTGTGTTTGGGAGTTTTTTTTTTTAAAAGAAAAGAAACTGGTGAAATTTTTTCCAATCCATCATCAAAATATTTTCCTCTCAAAAGTGGAAGGAACCACGTTCTTCTTCAATATCCGTTTCATTCTTATATTAGCTATTTTTCTTTACAACTCTCTGTAAATCACATAAACAAATCAGTAAGCGGATACAAAAAGAGATTCGACGTAAAAAAATGATGAGAATGAGATAATATGAATAAAAAAGAATAGAAACCCCAATATAAAATGAGAACTCTATTTTGAAATGAAGAAAAAATGACAAATATAATAAAAACATACATTTATTTAATGTATTTAAAATGATACATTTTTATCTATTTTTTACATCAACGATGTCAATCAATATTATTGTGTAATCATCATTTTGTGTTATTCTTTAGTTTACTAGAAAAATATATGATAACATGATAAAATAGGTTGAGTTATCACACGACGTGTAAAACGATTATTTTAGAGCAAAATTTCATAATCAAAATATTTTCATTCCAAACAAAAAAAAAACATTTATTTCATTTCTTCAACCCTCAAATAAAAAATATATAATTTATCTTTTAATTTCTCTCCGAACTCCTAATAAGCCTAAGTAAATGATACAATGAAGGTTCAAATATTGTTCGAATACATTTTTATTAAACAAAAATAGAATGTTTTGTAATTTAAAATTGTATTTTTTGTTTATATATCAAAAAACTATGATACCAAAGTTAGTTACTCTATGTGACTGAAATTTAATGTACAATTACTTCATGCTAAAACTGGCAATTTCTATGTGGTTGAAAGTAACATATCTTCATTGATTTGCATATTTCTGATCCATATGTAACTGTAAGAATATATGTGATATGTGACCGGTGATGAATAAAAGCACTAGAGCGGCAAGACTTTGCATCGGCGGTCGAAAAACTAAAATACATAACAATATAGCGGCTGGTTTTTTGTAACAGCTCGATGCTGTTATTTTATCAATTACCGAAACTTAAGGTAAAATAAATATTCTTAACAGAATCTAATTTGATCATTTATATTTTCCGTAATATAAAAATACATGTATTTATTTATAAGTATGTATTTGAAAATAAAACGATTTGATATTATATTAACATAAAATAAAAAAATCAAACATATTTTGTTATAAATACGATTTAAATTCGAGCTGGTGAAATTATTCATTTTCAAATATGAATTCAAATTTTAATTGATTCAAATAAATTTAAATCCAGTGTGATTTTTTTTGTTGTTGAATAAATTAGAGTTTGAATTGACATTTGAAAATAAATAGTTTTCACGAGCTTGAATTTGAACTCATATATATGACAATATGAAATGTCCACTACTCGTTTTTATTAAAAAGTACTAAATTTTTTTTCTTTCTAATTCATTCTGCCGAGACACTAAACATTTAAAATATTAATATATTTTGCACTATTTAAAAATAAATCAACCAACTATTATTTGAAAATCCAAAAGAAAATATTTCAAAGCATAAAATGGTAAAACGTCGATCAACCTAAACTAACAATATTTCAAAAATAAACTTGACTCTAACATCATCTCAAAAACCTCTCAAAAACATTTATAAATCATAATATTTAAAGTAACGTAAATCATAAACTTAAATACTTTTTCTTTCATCATATCATATCATAATTCCTTTCATCATATCATATCGTATTTCCTGTCATCATATACGTATATGTTTTCCTTTTATTGAATTCGGATCGCTAATTGTGACTTTCGTATCCGCTGAAGATCAATGAATCCATCTACGAGTAACCACAGTACTGGGCGGTGGGGACATCAGCGACACTCTCACCCGTCAATTGAGCCTTGAACTTACATATCATCGTATCATCATAATCATCATATCATCGTATTAGTTATTCACTTCCTTCAACTTTTCATATTTCCGTTATTTATAAAATTGCAAACATATATAAATCATTTTTCTTTTAAACCAAGCATGCATCATGTATTTTGGCATTAACGTTTCATCATATAATTTCATAACCCTTTAAAATAAACATATTAACATTATTTACAGCATTCAGGACACTGCCAGGACATCTAACGTTTTTCAGGTGTAAAATGACCGTTTTACCCCTAAAATTATAATTTTCTATAATTATCCATAGACCTCGAAACGACTTCCCAAATCATTCCAAACTTAACCTATTACCTTAAAACACTCCTTAAATATTCCTCAGGCTTAAAATTTAGCTTTTCGATAATTTCCTCGATTCGTTTTTAAACTTACACGTACATCCCGGTTTTGACTCGTATTGACTCGAAACTTAACCAAAACTTACCAAACTTGAACCAAATCTTATTAACACATAACTAAACCTTTTTCAACTTAAACCAAGCCAATTAGAACCCTCGAACCAGCCTAGCTTCCTACTGAAATTTCTAGTGTTCCTATTTTCGAAAACCCTAGTCAATGTCATGCAAGTTTCGATCCTAGCTTTCAAGCAACTCGACCAGCCCATAAGAGCCCTTCCTAGGACCATGACTGAACCTATATGGACCCTATTGGACCCAACTGGACTGAGCTTAAAGGACCTAGAATCCCAGCCCCTCAAACCCGATCACTCAAGCATGCGCGGCCCTCCTCTCACGCAATCCCTCAAGCCCTCTAACCACCCCTTGTGCAGCCACCCTAGGACCATCATACATCACTCGTAGTACTCCTATACATGCCCTAACAGCAGCTACAGCCATGCCTCTCAGGGAAAGCCCTAGCCGAAGAGTCCCAACCCATTAGGACTCTTATTTTCATTCCTCATGTCACTTGTGAGGCCAATTAACTCTAATGACAATTAATGATCAAACAATAATGGTTTGATTTAGATTTACAGCGGAAATGGTTTAAAATAATTTGAAACGGACCTCAGGGCCTAGAAAGATTTCGGCATGACCTCCCCGTAAATAGGACATCCTGAAAAACTCAAGCAGCAATTTATATCAAAATATACTCCAACTAGAGCCATTAAAACAAAACCAAAGTCAACAACCTGAAGCCGCATTGGCCAGGACTAAACAGAATTTAAAACTTACCGAATACTCACCAGATCATACGAACCACAGAATCGACTCAGAACATCATGAAAACAACCAAATATCACTACAAATACACGAGGCATCTCCCCGGCAAATAAAGTACATAACAAGACTGAAATAAACTCAATACATACATATAGACTAACTGGGAGACTCCACTGAACAGAACCAAGCAATCCAACCTCAATCCCGAGCTCCACTGGCGGAACCTCGGCCTGATGCTGCAAAACGACTCGGGAGATCTACCATGGTGCCCAATAACAACCACAGCAGCCCCCCAGTAAACAACTGAGGTTAGGATTCTGGTATGAAATAGTTCAACAATAACAACAATAATCATAAATCATGCATAATCATATAATAAAATGTAATATGCAATGCATGAAAGGCTCAACGAATAATCGGGATAACAGGAGACAACAAACGGTACGATAACAACTGGAATAATGCTCGAGCAACAACACAGGGGAGCTACGTCGTCATGCAGCTAAACTACCCTGCCAAGTATGCGAGGTATGCCAAGCTATGCTGAATAACACCCCTGACTCGACCTCCATACAACTGATACGATATAATAAGATGGCACAACAGAACAAACATGATGACACAATCCCAGCGCTCACCTCAAAAGGCTGCACTAACCACGGAATGTTTCAATCACATCTACGGTCTCATGTGTATAGGCCTATCAGCCACACAATGATCCCGAGATAAACAACAGTGCCAGATAACAACGGATATCAACAATGGCTAACAAGAACGATAGGGCTCAACATGAATGTCATAACTGTATGCCCTATGCTAAATGCCAATAATATGTCATAGTAATAAACATATATCACAACGAAAGCATTTAACAATTTACAATATTCAACAAGTCATAAACACGATCCATGTAATACAGAATGACAATTAAACATAATTTATGTTTTACCGTCGTATGTTACTGAACTGTAACATACCTATACCGATTGATAACTACAACAAGCTCAACTTTGATCTCCTCGTCCTAACAATAAGATGATATAACAAGTCGAGTAAATTTCCAATTCAATACAATATTTCCAAATTTCAGCTTGTACCTATACTAAGTTTTAAGGTCAAAACTTAACCAAAATATACTTATCATACATGGTTGGAATCCTAACTTAAAAACCCATATTTCATCAGAAGATGTCAACAAGAAATTCAATCATCTTGACATGGATAAACATCCACAACCAGAATCTAGAAAAATGAATTCTGTTACAGTTTCAGATTCGGAACCTATGACCATAAAATTCATATCTAATTCATTTTTGATCCAAATCAATATCCGCCAATTGGAAATGAAAGATACTCAATTATCTAAGTTTCTCCAGTTAAAACCATCTTCAGAATTTCAGTAGATTATTCTCAGAATTTTCAAGAACACACTGCTACTCAACAGATTTTCGGACAAAATCTCGTACTGAGCAGTTTCGGCAAAATGAGCATAACTATCTTAATTCTTAATGGAATTTAACGAATCTTATATCATTACAAATATAACACATAGCTCTACAACTTTTTTTCGAATTACAAGTCCAAAATCCGAGAGCATAATTGACAAAAACTCGAATTACAGTAGGTGTCCTGCACAGCACAGTTTCAGAATTCGATTTGACACATTTTGGTAGAAAAATCATATCAATTCCGTTTCTTATCCAAATTTGATGATTCTAGCGGCTAAAGAAAGCTAACAAACAGAGCTACAAGTTTTTTTTAGGTCATTTCTACAAATTCAAATTACAAAAATCGCAGCAACCCAAAAACGCTCACCCAAAAACCGGAAGAATTCGCGCAGAAACAGAGCACCAGAACAGCAGCTTCGATTTACCCGAATCCTTGCTCAAATTTCGCGATTTTTGACTTAAATCGAATCTTAGGATGTTAGAAAGACACCCCTTCAAACCGATCAAGATTTGGACGCCGGACGGAGGAGTTATCGCGATTTTCCTGCAGCCGCTACACAAGTGACGGGAATGGAGTTGGGAAAACTTCTTTCTTCTTTTCTTTCCTTCTCTTATTTGGTAAGTTGAGTGTATGTATATGTATTTTTATATATTGTGTATTTGATTACTAAAATAGTAACTCAAGCCCATCTATCCCGGTCTGTATTTATTTTGCTCTCGTGTGTTATTTAAACTCTATATGTATTTTATATCGTTAAATTCTCCGATATTCTAAAATACATATTTTTAACACACTTCTTGAATTTATTTGACATAATTAATTATTTTAATTTACAACTTAATAATTTTTATAATTATGCCAAAATTACCGGATAATTAATTACAGGGCCTTACATCACTAGGTTGTGTCCAGCCTCTGATCATGCCCTTCATGACTCTAAAACTAGTGGAAAACGTCCCTTATGAAGCCCCTACCATGGAATCCCATTTGTGCAATGATATCATAAGTTTTGCATCACAAAAGCTTGAGTTATTGACATGCTATGGCACAAAACCGAAAATAAATACAAGAATAACATATTTTTCCATGCAAACATACTTCAATCATGTAATATGGTGTGATACACGAGAAAAAGGAGATTAAGGCGTGCCTTTGCATATATTACGCTCGAAAACAAATTGGAGATGCGAGGAACGTTGGCGGAGATGGACCTTGCTGAATTTTTTTTCCAAAAGTCGTGTGTTTCCCTTCAAGATTTCGTGTGTGTGTGTGATGTTTGATGAAGAAGGAGTCCTAGTAAAATTTAAAGGGAAGAGGTGTGTTTATGGTGAGGTTGGGGAGGATTTTGGCCTTTTATTTTAATTAAAACTCATGGTGTAAGATTGAGCCCATTAACATAGTATAATAGACCCGTTAAGCCCATTATTTAATATTAAAATACTTTGTTTAGGAAAGTTTGTGAATTTATTAGCCGAGTTCTCGAAAAGGTCATATTTTTGTCGAAAATCGAATACAGTTTAAAAATACGACCCAGCGTATAAAAACACCTTAAAACACTTCCTTTTCGAAAATATCATATAACATATATCATATTTTTAATAATTAAAAATAATTATTTAATAAAAATATTTTCCCTTATATGGTCCCCGGTCTCTGTTTTTCGATCGTGTCTCGAATAACTTTTAAAACACTGTTTTATGCATTCTAACAGTAAACCCTATTTTAAACATGTAATCATGCATATCATAATTAATTCATGCCATTAAAACCATTTAATTAGTCATTTGCCATTTTCTCTAAATTTGCATGCAGTTAGGTTACGTTATCGTATTTTTGGACTTTACAATTCCTCCCTCCCTTAAATGAAATTTCGTCCTCGAAATTAGAACTTCTCGAATAAATCCGGGTAGCGACTCCTCATGTCCCTCTCGGTTTCCCAAGTAGCTTCTTCCTCCGAGTGATTTAGCAACTTGACTTTGACCATTGGTATAACTTTGTTTTGGAGTCTTCTTTCTTGTCTACCTAAGATTTGTATAGGTCTTTCCTCATATGACATATTTGGAGTCAACTACAGAGGCTCATAATTTAGTACATGTGAAGGGTTCGACATGTACTTTCGCAGCATCGAGATGTGGAACACATTATGTACTCCGGTTAGTATCGGTGGAAATGCCACTCTATAGGCTAGTGTTCCAACCCTCTCCAAAATCTCAAATGATCCTATAAACCTCGGACTGAGCTTGCCTTTCTTGCCAAATCTCATAACACCCTTCATAGTTGCTATTTTCACAAATACGTGGTCGCCTACGGCAAACTCTAGCTCTCTTCGTCGCTTGTCAGCATAGCTCTTTTGTCGGCTTTGTGCAATCTTCATCCTATCTTGGATTTTGACTACTAGCTTCGCTGTTTGTTTGATCAAGTCCGGCCCAAACCCTCTTCTTTCGCCAACCTCGTCCCAATGTATGGGTGATCTACACTTCCTCTCGTATAGTGCCTCGTAAGGAGCCATCCCTATTGACGCTTGATAATTATTGTTATAGGTAAACTCAATAGAGGTAACTTCGGTTTTCAAATTCCTTGGAAATCAATCACACAAGCTCGGAGTAGATCCTCCAATATTTGAATCACTCTTTCAGACTGACCATCGGTTTGAGGATGAAACGCCGTGTCGAACAACAACTTAGTCCCCATCGCTGCATGCAGACTCTTCCAAAATGACAATATGAACCTCGTATCTCTGTCAGAAACAATAGATACTGGAATCCCATGCAGTCGAACCATCTCTCGAATATACAGCTCAACATACTGTGTCATGGTGAATGTCGTCTTAATAGGTAAAAAATGCACTGACTTCGTAAGACGATCAACTATCACCCATATAGTATTAAACCCCTTGATAGTCCTCAGCAGTCCCACAACAAAATCCATGGTAATATTTTCCCATTTCCACTCGGGAATAGGAAGTGGCTTAAGTTTTTCTGCTGGCCTCTGATGCTCTGCTTTAACTTATTGACATGTCAAACATTCGGATACAAATCGAATGATATCTCGCTTCATGTTCGGCCACCAATACAATAATTGAAGATCCTTGTACATCTTCGTGCTTCCAAGATGAATGGAATACGAACTATCATGAGCTTCCTTCATAATGACTTACCTCAAAGAATCGTCACGAGGAACCCAAAGTCGATATCGATATCGAACTATACCATCCACCTCAGAATACAGCTTCCGGCCCTTAGCTTCATCTCTCAATCTCCACTTTTGCAATTGATCATCAGAAGATTTCCCATCTCGGATTTTATCCCTCAAATTCGACTAAAATGTCATGGTAGAAAGATTAGGGGTCTTGCCCCTAGCATACACTGCAAGCTCGAATCGCTGAATCTCGAACTGCAGTGGTCTTTGAAGTAATAAATGAGTAACGACTGATGTCTTCCTACTACATGCCTCCTCTAATACATTAGCTTTTGCAGGATGGTAGCTAATATCACAGTCGTAGTCCTTTACCAACTCTAACCATCTTCGTGGCCTCATATTCAACTCCTTTTGAGTGAAGAATTACTTCAAGATTTTATGGTCGGTCAAAATTTTGCACTTCTCCCCATATAGGTAATGTCTCCAAATCTTCAGTGCAAAAACTACTGCGGCAAGCTCGAGGTCATGAGTCGTGTAATTCTTTTCATGAATTTTCAACTGTCTAGACGCATAAGCTATAACTTGTCATTTTGCGTCAGAACTGCGCCCAAACCAAGTTTCGAAGCGTCTGTATAAAGAACATACTCTCCTTGCCCCGATGACATCGATAATACTGGTGCTGAAATCAAAGTTTGCTTCAACTTGTCAAAATTTTCTTGGTATTCGGATCTCATATAAACTTTGCATTCTTCTTTGTCAAGACGGTCATGTGTACCGCAATAGAAGAGAATCCTTGTATGAACTTTCGGTAATAGCCAGCTAGTCCCAAGAAACTACGGATCTTGGTTACGCTCTTAGGTACATGCCATTATTTAACTGCCTCGACTTTGCTCGGATCAACCTCAACTCCATATCTAGAAATGATATGACCTAAGAACGCCACTCTCTAGAGTCAAAACTCGCACTTGCTAAACTTTGTGTATAATTTCCTATCTTGCAGTATTTGCAGTGTTGTCCTCAAATGCTGACTATGCTCCTCTTTACTCTTCGAATAAATCAAAATATCATCGATGAAGACTATAACAAATTGATCTAGATACGGTTGAAATACGCGATTCATGAGATCCATGAAGATCATTGGATCATTGGTCAACCCAAATGACATGACCATAAACTCGTAATGTCCATATCGAGTCCTAGACGCTGTCTTATGAACATCCGACTCCTTAACCTTTAACCGATGGTATCCAGAACGAAGATCTAGTTTTGAGAATATCGATGCTCCTTGTAATTGATCAAATAAGTCTTCAATTCTAAGCAAATGATATTTATTCTTGATGGTGACTCTATTCGACTCTCGATAGTCAATGCAGAGTCGCATACTTCCATCTTTTTTCTTCACAAATAATACCGGTGCTCCCCACGGAGAACAGCTAGGGCGAATAAAACCTTTGTCCAGCAATTCTTGAATTTGATATTTTAACTCTTTCATCTAGGCGGGTGCTAGGCGATAGGAAGCTTTAAAAATTGGTACAATGTCTGGCATCAACTCAATAGAAAATTCCACATCACGGTCCGGTGGAATGCCAGAAACGTCATCAGGAAAGACACTAGGAAAGTCTCTGACAACTTCAACATCTTCTAGCTTCTGACTGTCAGAAACATGTGCTGAAGTAACACATGCTAGAAAAGCTTGGCAGCCTCGTCTCATAAGTTTCCTCGCACACAAAAAAAAGATTATGTGCGGCATTTGCTTGTTCCTTGTTGCCTCAAAGATAAAAGATTTCCCGCTGGACGGTCGAATAGATATTGATCTCTGTCGAAAATCTATCGAAGCTCCATTCAACGATAGTCAATCCATGCCAAGTATGATGTCGAATTCAGGTATTGGGAGTACAATGAGATCTGCTCGAACCATATCTTTTTGCAAACGAAGCTCCAGATTCTTTACGATGCTCAAAGTGACCATTTGATCACCAGAAGGAATAGAAAATTTGAAGCCCAATCTTATATCATCGGGTATAATATTTAGTCGCTTGACGAATGTCTCATATATGAATGTGTGTGTAGCTCCCGAATCCAGCAATGCGTAGGTAGTTACTCCTAGAATGAATATCCTTCCGACGTCGAATACAACGTCAAATCTATTCGTGTTGAAACTTAAGGAATTCCTATCACTATTTTTCCCATGATTCTCGAAAATTAATTGTTTAGACCCTAATATTTCTCAAAAAATTGCACTTTAATCCTTTAAAGTTTTGAATTTTGCCAATTACCCTCAAAATTTTCGAAAATTTCGCATCATGCCCCATAAATTTCGAATTTTATCAAATTAGGCCCTAAACTTTCAGAATTTATTGTTTTAACCCTTAAGATTTCGGGAATTGAAAAAACAGCTCCTAATTACCTTAGATTTACAAAACAGCCCCTAGAATTTTAAAAATTTGCGATGTAGTCACTGTGAATTTTCAAAAATTCCATATTCATCCTAGAATTTTCGGTATATCTCAATTTCAGTCCTTGGACTTCTCAAAAATTCAGATTAGCCCCTTAAAATTTTGTTTATGTGCAATTAAGCCCCTTAAGTTTCTAATTTTGAAATTTGGCACCTAGATTTTTGAAAATTTGCATCTTACCTCATAACTTCGAATTTCAAAAATTCATGCCTTAAAATTCTTATTTGGATTTAATTATCTCCTTTGCATAATTAAGGCTCATAATTCATGCTCGATTTATATAGTTCTACTATCATCTTTTAAGTTCAGCTATAGTAGAGCAGACAACCTAATTTCTTCTAAGTTTTTTTTGATCCCAAATCAATTCTCATAACTAATTTAACATTTCATACAATAAAATAATATAAAAACATTAAATAACTAGGTTACCGGTGATTAGGGTCGTGTCTGACTCCTCCTCAGCTTCCTTAGCATGCATCACATAAGCTCTACCCACAGTAGGTCCTTTCTTCTTCGGGTAATCGACAGCTTTATGTCCTTCCTCTTTGCATAAAAACACTTGTATGTCCCCTACATGCACTTGCCAAAATGTAAGTGATTACACTCCTTGCATAGTGGCCTTTCTACGGGTTTTGGTGCTCCAGGTTGTCGTGGCTTTGGTTGCCCCGACTTCTTCACTTGCCCTTGGGGATTTTGCTGCCTTTGAGCTCTAGGAGGTCCCACAAATGGCTTATTATGTGGGTGAGAACTCTGCTGGTGTTGTTGTCTCTTGCGCTGCATCTCGAAATCAATGTCCCTCAAGGCTTACTCAGCTTGATATGCACAGGCAATGGCAGCTGCATAATCCAACAGTCGCATCAACATCACATCACAGCGTATAGTAGGTCGTTAGTCATCCAGAAAGTGCCTAAGTTTCTCAGCAGCATCCCTAGCGATAAAGGGTACAAATTGACAACCCCTATCAAACTTCCTCGCAAACTCAGCCACAGTCGTGTCCCCCTGGCGGAGACTCATGAACTCCCTCTTCAGGCGCCCTCGAACGTCGGCAGTAAAGTACTTCTCATAGAAAATGTTCTTGAATTGCTCCCAAGTGAGTGTGGCGAGATTGACACCATGTTCAACTCTTTCCCACAAAAGAGAAGCATCATCTCGAAGCATATAAGTAGCACACCTAACTCGGTCAGCATCTCTCATATTCAGATAACGAAAGTGCACCTCAAGTGATCGAACCCAACCCTCAGTAGCAAACGGGTCGGTGGTGCCAGAAAATTCCTTCGGACCTAGCATCTAGAACTGATCATGAACGTCATGTTGTGGCCTCGGAGCCTGCTGAAACTGCTGCTCAAAGAAGCATGCCATGCCTTCCAGTGCACGAATATCAGCATCCCCATTAGGAGGTGGGGGTGCATTCTCTTGACGGTCCCCATTAGTCTTAAATTGCCTATCGGTACTAGGTGCGCGTCTAGAAGGCATTATATCTTAACTTTTTCCAAATTCTAAACGTAACTAACATGCATTTAAATCTAAGTTTACAATCATGCAACATATACTAATCCTTTTTTGAGCAACTTTAAGCATATATATCATTTAACCTCAAAAAGCTTTTAAACATATAACGTAAACGTATAAACCATGTAAACATGCAGGTATCATCATAAAATCATGTAAAACAATTAAACTTACAGACTTGAGGCTTGACGACTGAGCTTTCCGAAACTGGCGGTGGCACAACCCTTTGTAGGAACATTGCTCTGATACCAACTGAAACGTCCACTACTAGTTGTTCTTAAAAAGTACTAATTTTTTTTCTTTCTAGTTCATTCGACCGAAACGCTAAGCATTTAAAATATGAATATTTTACACTATTTAAAAATAAATCAGTCAACAATTATTTGAAAATCCAAAAGAAAGTAATTCAAAGCATGAAATCGTAAAATGTCGACCAACCTAAACTAACAATATTTAAAAAATAAACTTAACTCTAACATCCTCTCAAAAACCTCTCAAAAGCATTCATAAATTATAAAAATCTTTAAAGTAACGTAAATCATAAACTTAATTTAATTGCTGAAAAATAGTGCTGGTCCTCGGGTTGTGTGCATCTTCAGTCCAGCAAGATCAACCATCAAGGCCTCCATTAATATCAAACTCATGCTCACCTGCATCGATCACACTTAGTGAGTCTATTAACTGAGCAAACCTTAATCATGATAACAAGTAATACATATACATCCACATGCAAAAATGAAAATACTTTTACTTAAAATAGCTTTTCATGAATATGCATAAACTTAAACATTTTTTCTTTCATCATATCATATCATAATTCCTTCCATAATATCATATTTCCTTTCTTCATATATGTATACGTTTTCCTTTTATTGAATTCGGATCGTTAATTATGACTTTCGTATCAGCTAAAGGTCGATGGATCTATCTACGTGTAACCACAGTACTGGGCGGAGGGGACATCAGCGACACTCTCACCCGTCAATTGAGCCTTGGCCTTACATAACATCGTATTGGTCACAATCACTTCACCTCCTTCAATTTTTCACATTTCCATCACTTATAAAAATTCAAGCATATATAAATCATTTTTCTTTTAAATCAAACATACAACATGCCTTTTAGAATTAACTTTTCATCATATAATTTCATAACCCTTTAAAATAAGCATATTAACATTATTTACAGTATTCAGGGCACTGCCAGGACGTCTAACATTTTTCAGGTGTAAAATGACCGTTTTACCCATAAACTTATAATTTTCCATAACTATCCCTAGACCTCGAAACGACGTCCGAAATCATTCCAAACTTAACCTATTACCTTAAAACACTCCCTTAAATATTCTTTAGGCTTAAAATTTAGCTTATCGTTAATTTCCTCGATTTCTTTTTAAACTTAGACGTACATCCTGGTTTTAACTCGTATTGACTCGAAACTTAACCAAAGCTAACCAAACTTGAACTAAAGCTTATTAACACATAACTAAACCTTTTCAACTTAAACCAAGCCAAGTAGAACCCTTGAACCAGCCTAGCTTACTACTGAAATTTCTAGTGTTCCTATTTTCGAAAACCCTAGTCCATGTCATGCAAGTTTCGATCCTAGACTTCAAGCATCTCGACCAGCCCCTAAGAGCCCTTCCAAGGACCATGACTGAAGCTCTATGGACCCTACTGGACCGAGCTTAAATGACCTAGAAGCCCAGCCCCTCAAACCCGATCACTCAAGCATGTGCGGCCCTCCTCTCACGCGATCCCTCAAGCCCTCGAACCACCCCTTATGCAGCCACCCTAGGACCATCACACAGAACTCGTAGGACTCCTGGCCATGCCCTAACAGAAGCTACAACCGTGGCTCTCAGGGAAAGCCCTAGCCGAAGAGTCCCAACCCACTAAGACTCTTATTTTCATTCCTCATGTCACTAGGTTGTGTCTAGCCTCTGATCATGACCTTAAGGACTCTAAAACCAGTGGAAAACATCCCTTATGAAGCCCCTATCATGGCAGCCCCTTTGTGCAATGATATCATAAGTTTTGCATCACAAAAGCTTGAGTTATTGACATGCTATGGCACAAAACCGAAAATAAATACAAGAATAACATATTTTTCCATGCAAACATACTTCAATCATGTAATATGGTGTGATAGACGAGAAAGAGGAGATTAAGGCGTGCCTTTGCGTATATTACGCTCGAAAACAAATTGGCGAGGCGAGGAACGTTGGCGGAGATGGACCTTGCTGAATTTTTCTTCCAAAATTCGTGTGTTTCCCTTCAAGTTTTCGTGTGTGTGTGTGATGTTTGATGAAGAAGGAGTCATAGTAAAATTTAAGTGGAAGGGGGCGTGTGTTTATGGTGAGGTTGGGGAGGGTTTTAGCTTTTTATTTTAATTAAAACTCATGGTGTAATTTTGGGCCTATTAACCTAATATAATAGGCCCATTAAGCCAATTATTTAATATTTAAAATACTTTGTTTAGGAAAATTTGTGAATTTATTAGCCGAGTTCTCGAAAAGTTCATATTTTTGTCGAAAATCGAATACCGTTTAAAAATACGACTCGACGTATAAAAACATCTTAAAACACTTCCTTTTCGAAAATACCATATAACACATACCATATTTTAAATAATTAAAAATAATTATTTAATAAAAATATTTTCCGTTATATGGTCTCCGGTCTCTGTAACTTGATCATGTCTCAAATAACTTTTAAAACACAGTTTTATGTATCCTAACAGTGAACCCTATTTTAAACATGTAATCATGCATATCATAACTAATTCATGCCATTAAAAGTATTTAATTAGTCATTTTTAATTTTTCTTAGATTTGCATGTAGTTAAGTTGCGTTATATCGAATTATTTTGTTTTCAAATACCTATTCAATTATTTTGTTAATATACTATCGAATTATTTTGATTTCAAATACCTATTTATAAATATATACATATATTTATATATCATGAAATATATAAATGATTATATTATACATTATTTATGTGTGCACACATTAAATTATTACATATGTACATAATATGTATTATATTATACTAGGTAGGGACACTCTTACCCAGATTTATAGATTATTATATGAGTATTTATATTGTTTTTATGTAATATCTAATTATATGTTTATATTTCTACAAGTCTTATTTAACAATGTAATTTTAAAAACTATATGTATTATGAGTATATCAATTTTTTTTCTTTCCGTTATAACAATATTCATACATTTAGTATTTCAAATCGGCTTAACAAAATAAAAAAATTGGGAAAACACGGAATTTAAACGAATCAAATATTGATTAATTTATACCTATACACTATTATATAGCTTTCGTAGCAATAACTATATTACATATATTCAAATAAATCTTAAAGAAACTACTATATAGCTTTCGTAGCAATAATTATATTACATATATTCAAATAAATCTAAAAAAAGCAAAATAGAAAATAAAGCAAAAAGACACCAAATATTTATGCCGTAGGAATAAACTTGTCCCGGATCGCGATGATTACGTGGTTGTCCCAGTAAGATGATGCGTTAATTGGATCAAACTTTGTTATATTGTAATCTAAAGCCTGATTCCATTTTCTCTCCTCCTTTTAGCCAACAAATTCTTTTATTTCGGCACGTAGAACAAAGACTCTAAGCCATTGAGATTCAGAACCTGTATGAGATTTCAATACCACAAATCTCCATCTCCCATAGATTTTAAGAAAACATTTCTAAACATATAAAAAATGCATATAAAATTCGAAAAGATATGTTAATAACATAAAATATGATACATTTACTCATAGTATTTTCACTTGAATATCACATTTGCTCTTGCTTACTGATTAATTTGAGTGTATTAATTGTTGGACATAATCACTAAAACTTCTAAAAGAATCAAATCCAACACGGAAATAATAGAACTAATTAAACCAACCGAACTTAAAATATATCAAAACAACTCTACTATCAAAATGCAGTTTGTCCAATCTACATGGTTTAACAAAAAACACATAAATGAAACCAAAATGATCAAATTTTTTGAAACAAGTACATAATTTGCCTGAAAGCAATCAAATTGATATCAAATAAACATAGATATTGTTTACTTAATTCAAAAGAAATTCACAACTACTGTAAATCAAGGAATCATGTTTAGAAATCAAGAAAGAAACATTAAACCGTTAGACCTAAAGAAGCCCGAGTGAACTAAACAAACATTTAAACATAACAAAGCGATATAGTGATGCTGCTTTTGAGTAGATGCGTACAAGTAGATATAAACTCTCGATAGGGGATAAAACAGTGGACTGAATGCAAATATTTCATTTAAACAGTGGACTGAATGCAACTCTGAGGAATAAGGACAACAAAAGGGAAACATGTCAAGATATCAGAAACCCCAAGCAAGAGCAAGGTAAAAGCAAACAAAAGAATGTTAAAGTGAGCAAAAAACCGAGGAAAAAACAATTTTCGTTAAATTGAGTAATGCATTAAGAAAGTTGATTTTTTGTTTCGATGAGTGACTCTTGATACAAAATGAGCTTGTTTATGAGAACGAGTGCAAACGAAGGAAAAAATAGATACTTCACTTCCTAGAAACAATCCATTAAACATCTAGTATAATTCGGTAAAGAGACTATTTTCAGAAGAATGAGTTTTTTCAAGATTTTATTCAATTGTGCCATCAACTTCACAAGGCCTTTTCCTATAAATAATGTCACTGCTAACAAAAAATTGTCAAAGAGAGAACACTGAAGATCACAAACGTTTTATAAGAAGGAATAATGTGAGCTCCGCCACTGGGAAACTTTCATTGCGATTTTCTTGATTTTCTTCAAAGCCCCCAAATCCAGTTCCAAAATTTAATAAATTTGCCTTGATTGTTCTTCTCCTCACATACAACTGTGGTGCCTCCCAATAACATTCTGTGAAAAAGTAGCTGTCATCACCACCAGCTTGAAATGTGACACTCTCATCAAGAAAAAGGCCTCTTGTGTATTTTGACCATAAGGTTAAATAATCCAGAAAGTATTAGTGATATTAATGTCTGAAAAAATGCCTAACAAACAACACACCAGGTCATGATGTTCAAATATTCTTATCGGATCAACTTGTTTCATGAATCACCCTTAAAAATAGGGATTAGCAATGTTACATAAAATATTTGAGACCACATAAATATCGAGGCTTCACAATTCTTGGGAACTTTTGTTTTCACTACAATGATGAAGAAGAATATATTCAGCTTTCTCGAAGAGAATTTAACGAAGCCATCAGTACCAAGGACTTGAAAAAATGGACTCAGATGTCAAAATGTAAAGAGAAAACCAGAGTAGGATGTGAGAGTACTTGGACCATACTCGGTTATATTCATGGTGGACACTAAATTGGAAAATGGATTGCTACAGTCAAAGTCAGATATCCATTCTACCGCAAAAAGTTACCCAATCAGCTAAACACCAGAATATCAGTAGAAACTATATTTAAGCAATATTAAGTTCGTTTTACAATGTGAGAAATAATGGGTTCGACGATTTTCCCTCATCAAGTTTAATTCACTTCTTATAATAAGCTCACTCATTGAAATCTACCTAAATACCACCACCACCACCATAGCAGCAATTTTAAATTTTAATAGCCAAATTTCAATAAGTATGAGGATAAACGCACAAGAATTAGTAAAGACCGGTTCACACATTACCTAACCACAATAACTAAAGAACAAAAAAAATCTTTAAGGTGAATAAGAACGGTCGGACATAAAATATTTGAAAGAACTTACATGAATATGAAGATTGAGGAAAAAAAATTTTGGGCAAGTAAGGAGGGAGAAATATGAATAAATGAAAGCAAATATGGGACGGAGCTCGTTCTTGCTCACATTTCTTGATGCTAATAGAACCCTAGGTACCAAAAAACGTCAAGAGTTGCTTTTTTATTTTTCCTGTGACCGTATTTGGCGGATAACACACCAAGCAAACTTTTTTTGTTGGTCTTTGTTCGGTGAAATGGTGGGAAGCCGAAAAGCAAGCCTCCAAAACAAAAGAAGACAAGATGAAAACGGAGAGGGAAGAAGGAAACAAACCCTCACTGTAAACTACAGTTCGGTGTTGTGGTGGAGAGAACAGCCCATCCCACGTGCTATTGTCCCTAGTATTGTTGCGTTACAAGACCGACGGATTAAAATACAAATTTAATGACACCTGGTATGGCATAAAGTTGTTTACTTAGATGTATTCTTCGATGAAGTAAGAAATCCATCAAAGCCTTTCAATGCATTCCCAAGAATGTTGGTTTCTTGCAAATAGCTTGGTCTCCAGTTACTATACCTAAGAGCAACACCCACAATACTTGGATTGAAATTCAATTAAATAAATGCTCCCCAAAAAAAGAAAACAAGTAAATAAACAGAGAAACCTCACCTACACCTTAATTTTCAAAAAAAAAAAAAACCAACACACCTAGAACAAATAAAATTTTGGTAATTAATTCAAGAGTAGGTCTCTTGTGAGACGGTCTCATGAATCTTTATCTGTGAGGNATTTGAGACCACATAAATATTGAGGCTTCACAATTCTTGGGAACTGTTGTTTTCACTACAATTATGAAGAAGAATCTATTCAACTTTCTTGAAGAGAATTTAACGAAGCCATCAGTACCAAGAACTTGAAAACATGGACTCACATGTCAAATGTAAAGAGAAAACCAGAGTAGGGTGTGAGAGTACTTGGACCATACCCGGTTATATTCATGGTGGTCTGTGGACACTAAATTGGAAAATGGATTGCTACAGTCAAAGTCAGATATCCATTCTACCGCAAAAAGTTACCCAATCAGCTAAACACCAGAATATCAATAGAAACTATATTTAAGTAATATTAAGTTCGTTTTACAATGTGATAAATAATGGGGTCGACGGTTTTCCCTCATCAAGATTAATTCACTTCTTATAATAAGCTCATTCATTGAAATATACCTAAATACCACCACCACCACCACCACAACAGCTGCAATTTTAAATTTTAATAGCCAAATTTCAATAAGTATGAGGAGAAGCGCACAAGAATTCGTAAAGACCGGTCACACATTACCTAACCACAATAACTAAAGAACAAAAGAATCTTTAAGGTGAATAAGAACGGTCGGACAGAAAATATTTGAAAGAACTTACATGAATATGAAGATTGAGGGAAAAAAATTCTGGAGAGAACAGCCCATCCCACGTGCTATTGTCCCTGGTATTGTTGCGTTACCAGGCCAACGGATTAAAATACAAATTTAATGACACCTGGTATGTCATAAAGTTGTTTACTTAGATGTATTCTTCGATGAAGCAAGAAATCCATGAAAGTCTTTCAAGGCATTCCCAAGAATGTTGGTTTCTTGCAAATAGCTTGGTCTCCAGTTCGTATACCTAAGAGCAACACCCACAATACTTGGATTGAAAAACAATTAAAGAAATACTCTCAAAAAAAGAAAACAAGTACACAAACAGAGAAACCCCATCTAAACCTTAATTTTCATCAAAAAAAAAACCAACACACCTAGAACAAATAAAATTTCGATAATTAATTCAAATTATTTCAAGCATTAACGCACCCCACCAAGTTTGATATAAATAAATTGGAGGATACGATTTGAAACTAACCATTTACTACTAAAAAATCATTCCATTTTTTCATAAAGTACACATCTTTAAATATTTGACAAACTCATAATTGATAAAACTGAAGCAAGATTAGCTTTTTTTAAAGCAAGAAGATAAGTATCATATCAGAAGAAACTTACTCCGAACAGCGACAAAAGCCGAGCGGTGGAGAGAAGAAAGCCGAAACCCCGAACAGAAGCAGGAGAAGAGCGCAGCGGCGGTGGAGAGGGAAAAGCGGAAACCCCAAACAGAAGCAGGAGAAAAGCAAACCCGAGAAGCAAAGAACGGAGTAGACACACTTTGTTGCCGACTCTTCTCTATTGCGGTGGAGAGAACCAAGGCTTCAAAACAAAGGAAGAAGAGGATAATGAAGAGGGAAGAAGGAAACAAACCAACACTGTAATCTGTAACCCGTAGGTGTGTGTTGTGGTGAGAAGAGCCCATCCCACGTGCTGATGTCCCTTGTATGTGATGTGGTGGAGGAACAGGCTCATGACACGTGTTGAGGGCGTTACCAGGTACCAGATCAAAACTGGCCAATTTGTTCAACTGCACGTTTTAATATAAGTAGATATACAAAATATACTGCATTTATAAATATTATATATATGCAATATTATTATCTATATACACTTCCACTCTACCGCCTTATTTTTTACTGGTCCTCCTTTTGCAGAGACGACAGGACAACGTTCACAATTTTTTTATTTTCAATTTATTTTTACAACAATTTGATAATTTATCCAAAACTACGGTATTTTGATTAAAAAAAATAAAAAATACAATATTTTGACAAAATAAATTACTATTTTGAATTTTAGTCCTATAACTTATCAAGATTTAATTTTAATCATGTAATTAAATTTTTTGATATTTTTTCATCGAAAACCATTAAAATAATTGAATATTGCTAATAAACAATATTTATTAAGTTTAGTCGCTTAAAATAAAAAAGATTAAATCCAAGTTCTCAGATAAAAATCAAACTACGACAAATATATGACTAAAATCCAAAACTAACCAACTTATCAAACTAAAATTTCAATTTCCTAATGATGAAAGTACCATTTTTTTAAATTAAAATCATCGTAAAAATATATTTTGTTAAATCATCAATCTTTGTCACTCACTCAAATTTTTTAAATTACCTGAATAATAATTCATCATTATTATATTTTAAATCTAGAAAGATATATAATAAATAATATTTTTAATCACAATGATTAGATCGAAAATTCTATACAAACAAATAGTTGCACGTGTGGATTGCTAGTAATTTGAACATTATTATTAAAATTACAAAGTATAACTTTATTTTTAAATTAGCTTGAATTTTATAAAAGCAAATACTTTTTTTTAATACTTTGACAATTTCTCTAAAAATAAAATTATTATTGCAAAAAGAATTTTATTTGAAGGGAGAAAAATATAATGCTTAGAGAAGGCATTCTTCAAGAATAACTGATGCCTACTCAAAGGAATTCCCAAAACAAGCCAATTACATATTCTAGGGTTTCCGGGACCGTGTAATATGCCAATTGGATTTCGACTTTGCTCTGCGGTAATCTATTCTTGTAACATTTCAAGGTTTTATACCTGGAAATGTTACGAAGCCCCGGAAAAATTTCTATTTGATTATTGTTGTAGGGTTTTATTTGAAATGTTGATTGTCTGGGATTTAGTTTGTGGGAGTGGGAGATTGATAATGAAGTGATAAGTTTGCTTTTGTTTTCTTTGTTTGAGCAATTTGATCGGTTTCCTTTTCATGTGCGGATATTGGGGATTTGAGATATCATCATCATCACAAACCTATTTAAGGCCTCGTTTTCCTTATACTGCTTTTTTTTTAATTCTATGTAAAACTTGCATTTGGAGACATTCTCCAGGTTTGTAAATGTACTTTAATCTCTGTGGTAAAGTCAAGGTGATGACTTTTTCCCACTGCAAGATTGATACTTGGACATTGTATAGTCACTAATTAGGTAGTTTCGATGTTGATGATGACTGCTTTTGTATCTTCTATGATTTTGTGGCATTATTAAGATTACTAGTTTGATTTGCTGGTTGAACTAAAGCTTCTTGGAGGAATAACTTTTCAAGGATTATTTGTGTTGCATTTCTCGACATACTTCATCTCCTCTGAATATGTTACAACTTTGCATTTCTTAACCAATTTGTGATATTCATTCTGTTTTCGTTCCAGGGAGTTTCTTCAAAGGCATAGGTGAACGGCGTGCATGACGTTGCTGATATTGAGAGTCCTATAAGCTTTAGTTTGTGGGATATGGCCTTTGTCTGACCTCTTCAGATGCATAGTCAAGATAATTTCAATAGTCAGGTTGGGCGGGGTACTTATCTGGCCCCTTATGCATTTCAGCAAAACCCGGGTGGTGCGGCTGCTGCCCCTACTACACTTCCGCCTCTTACTTTCCACCAGCGTCCACTTGGTTCACAAGCACAAACTATTAGACAAGCACATCCAACTTTCCCTCGAGCACCAGGCAGCCTTCCATTCCTAGGTACTCCACCCGGTGCTCCTCATCAAGGTCCAATTGCACATGTTCTTTCTAATGCAGTGAACTCTGGCCAATCTTATTTAACTCATAATCCACCTCCACCATTGCAAGGAAGTACCGAAATCTCTCGTTCCTATCCAGCTTCTGAACCACAACATTTCCCATGGAGTCAAAGTGCTCATCAAATTTCTCCAATGGTACCCATTCCTGCACCTAGGTCTTACCTACTGCCTAACTTGCAAGGGTGTGCAGGCCCACCCCTTCAACCCCCATCTCATCATGCTCCACGACCCCCTCTGCCGTCTTACTTGTCCACTTCTAGTTCCTCGATAACCAATCCATTAGAGACTTCTACTCGCCCAGGGTCTCAACATTCCTATCTACACTCTATAGGTCCCCTGCCACCTCCGCCATTGCCTCAGCCACCACCTCCACCTCCATTGCCCCCTTCATCTCCTCCTGGAGTTCCACCCCTTCCTCCATCTTCACCACCTAATCTTTCAAAGAATGATGGAATCCATGACTTGAAGGAGGACTCACCACATGAGAATGATTCAGAATCAAAAGATCATCCTTCTCCATTGAAGCCTGCAAAGAATATAAATGCAAACAATGTCGATGTTATTTGTAATTCAACTGAAATTGTCCCTGTTCCGGAAGCAACAGATGCCACTTTTGCACATTCTCCCAATGATTCTGATATGGATATGGAAGGTTAGCATTGGTTTTTTTCTTTCAATTAATATGATGCATAGGTGTTGACATCTGAATCGATTACTTCATTTGGACCTGTTTCTTCTGATGTTCCATTCACCTTGAATCTGTTCCTGAAAAATTCATTTGGTTGCTTACAGTTTTCCAGTTGTACAAGTTATGCTATTGTTATAAATTGTATTTTGGTTCTTTCTTACCATTTCTGATTTACTCCATCTGCACAGTGCACATAGTCCCAAACTCCCACATCCCTGAAGAGCTCTGACTTGACTATTTTTAACTGCAAATTATTGGCTCTATGCCCTTGTTTGTTAAATAAGATATTATGATGTATTATAAGTCCTTTTAGATTCTCTAAGTCTGTGATTGCATTGCTGATAGATAATGATTTCCTGATGCCTGTAGTCAGTGAATTGGCATAATGTCCTGATTGAGTCAAGTTGGGGCTACTGTTACTAAACTGATTTTGAATATCAACTATCAACCCTGTTGATAGTGAAACACTCTTTTCCGAATTTTGTCATGTTATTTGTTTTTTGGTGGTTAGAATTCTTTATTTGGCATTCTAATTGCTAATAGCTAACAATGTTATGAATTTTTTTTTTATATTTATCCATGGTTTTTGGTTAAGTTGTATTCCAAGTACAAGCTTTCAGATTTGTCAAGATGACTTTATTCATTCGGCTCTTTTTGATGATTAGTTGTTTAAACTAATTTCATTGTGTTTTTTTAATAAAATAATTATAATTATTTTAACTAAACGTGCATAATTTTCTACTGAAGCTGTGCGTGACAGTGCGTCTATCGTTAGTGATTATTTTGACATGGTGAATATTGATGTAAGTTATCAATGACTGCTAATTCTCTGTGTTTCTACGGACATCTAGATGATATAACTCAGCCTGATGTGGAGAAGAGTTTCTCATCTAAAAATCTGAATGAGGAGCGCCTTTCATTACCACAAGATTATGTTTGCAATGAGCATGTGAAAGTTTCACAGCATCCTGGAGGACGTAGACCGTCTGAGGTTGCTCTAGATGGAAGTTTACTTTATTCTGGATCCGCAGTGTTAGGTATTAATTATTAAATTGATTCTTCTGTTTTCGTTCTCATCTGAGGTAGAATCTATCCCCTTCCCATGAAAATTACCCCGGACTGGCATCTTATTTCTGCCTGTTTCTCAAGATTCACTCATGCTAAATTTCATCAATATTGATGTTTATCCAATTGATATCCTTTTCCTTTCTGTTCTCCTCGTCTTTTCTACAGCCTTTTTATTTATCTTTTTTCTTGCTTCTTTATTTAAAAAGGTGTCAATTGTATGATGCCTTAAACAACTTCCCATTGAGATTTTTATATATAAGATTACCAATGTTTACAATGATACTTCTTTTTGTTTTATTTTTTTATTCTTCCAAATTCATTCACTAATTGGCTCGATTTTCGCAAAAAAGAAATGTTGATTTGATTCTTTGAACTTAACAAGATATTTCGTTGTGGTTTGGTTTTTTGGTAGGAGATGATAGTCAAGATTTCAGGAGGAAAAACCTTGATTGAGTTGAAATAGAGTTTTTTGCATCTTTTCCTTGACCAAAAAATTCTTTTGTGTTGTTATATCCATTTTCTCTTGCTTTTGGATGAGGTGCACAGGAACATATCAATTTTGGTTGACCATTAAATTCAACTTTATCTTTCACAGAATAAAAATAAGAAATTAAAAAATAAACTATTTTGTAATCAAGTCTCAGACTTTTTTCCTACACGTAAAACAACATTAAATTAAAAATAACAAAAAATGTCACATATATGCATGCAATGCGTGCAAAGGATAGCTTGTTTATATGATGGATTTTAGATAGTAGTAATGGAGTATCAGGTATAGGAATTGAGAGATTTAAGTATAATCAGCAAAATAATGTTTTCTTGTGTTTCCAAACATATTCAGTTCCACATTCTTGAAAAATCTGAAGATGGATTTTGTGAAAGTGACGATCTAATGAAAACCTTATTCCTTACAAGTAGCATCATGATTTCTGGGAGAAATAAAATGTTAATTGTTGATTCATTCTTGTTCTGTCTAGAGATGATTTATGACCGGCAGGAACTAATAATCAGTCGTTAGGAACCTACCGGTGTAGGTAAATATCTTGTGATTCGCTGACCGACAAAAGTCATTTTTGTGTACCCCAAAAATAAAGTAAGCGACTGCTTTAATCTTTCAGCCTGGCCAGACATGATTGTGGCATCTTGTCCTTCGAAATAATTAGTTAGCATACATAGGATCTCTTTTTTGTTACCTACAATGTGTAAATTGTTTTTTTCAACCAAACTGAGTGTTGATTGGTAAGAAGATAATTGAGGCTGATGTTAGAAGTTACAAAGTTTAGACACTTTCCACTCATGAGTTTGTGTCTGCAGGCCCTGAGATCCCATCATCTAGCGATCGGCCTGTCACTGGGGATGCAATTTCTGAATTTAATGATTCAGCAAATGGAGTAAATGATATGGATGTCAATGCACAGTTCTTATCGTCTTCCCAACATGCAAATCTCAGCCAACTTAACCTTCCAGTAGCTTCTGCAGATACTATTGGTGGGAAACTCTCCAATCAGCTTATGGGAACTGCAAGTCCTTTTAAACTGTTGCAGGGATATGCTACCGATGATAGTTCTGGAAACGATGTAAAAAGTCCTTGTGGAGATTTTAGCCATTCACAATTTGATACTGAAATGAGGGATGATTTTGTGTCGGAGCTTGAGTCCAATAAACATTTGCCTTCAAAATCCACCGTTGTATCTTTTGCACCTGGGAAAACCGAGGAATTTTCTGATAGAAACCAAGGAAATCAGGGATCTATCAGGGTAGGAACGGATCTTGAATATGCCGATAGTCAGAAGCCAAATATGGGAGGTAACAATGGTAAATTGAATGTAGATGAGTTTGGAAGATTAGTTAGAGAAGGTGTTGGTGACAGCGACACCAGCAATTCGCCACGATATACTCGGAGACATGGAAGGAGAGGCAGAAAACAGAGAAGAAGTCGAAGCAGAAGTCGCTCTCCACCTGATGGTAGGAGAAGTCTATTTAGGAGAAAAGAGAGGCGCCACCAATCTCACAGGTTTGAGTCTGGTTTCTGTTGATTTTCGAGTACTTAAAATTCTTGCTGATTTTTTTTTCTTTTTTCCATCAGATCGTCTCCTAAGAGACGACGAAGTAGGAGTAGATCGCCTGTTCTAAGGCGTGGCAGTGAGTTTGATGGAGATAAACTGAGACGTGGAAAGGGTCATTTTGCTGAATGCTTTGACTTTCTTCGCGGTAAATGCTATCGTGGAGTCACTTGTCGGTTTGCACACCACGAGTCCGACAAGAGTGAGAGATTGAGAAATAATAGGGGCCAACTACAGTATCAGGATACACCACCTACTTTAGGAAATCAAAACTTGCATGCGGAGGGAATCCCTGAGAAAGAATCAGTCCTCAGGAACAAAGTAGCGAATGATAAAGAGTTGACACTTCTTGAAGAGACGCATGAGGTGGAGGAAGTAAAAAATAAAAAAGAACTGCAAGTTGATGCTATTGCACACTTCCCTGATAAATTAAATTATGTACAATCTGCATCCCCTTTAGTTGCGGATGTTGCGGCAAGAAATCTTTCCAGTTATTCTTCACCTGACATGGCCTTGGGTAACAAAAATTCTCGAATCCAAGAATCGCCTGCACAAATTTTATGCGAGAACCCTCAACTTGTTGACCAGAGAAGTAAACAGATTGGTGGTTCTTTAACTTGTGATTCTTCACCTGTTCAAGCATCAGCAGCCTTGTCAATCTATCTTCCTTCTGATAAACTTGAGCCAGCAGAGGATCCCATTGGGAATCTGTGGGTTGGTGGAAGCCCCAAAACAAAACCCTATTCAATTGATGAGGTCCCACCCCTGTCCAGGAATTTGAATGAGTCATCTCCATCTATTGCTACAAGCCTTTTGCAGCTACCTTTTCCATTGCCCTCAGTCTCCCAGGTTACTAGTTCCCACTTTGGTCGAGGAATCCCCCAAAATCAGAATTTGGTGTCATCTACGGCACCGTTTCTCTCGAAAAACGAGCAGAATTCTCCCTATCTGGCTCCAGTATCTTACCGACACCCTCATATTCCTGAGCCACCCAACACTTCGTCAAGCTCATTTATTCCACCACCTCCACCACGTCACACTCACTTGAATTTAAAGATAACAAGTGGGGATCGGAGCATTCTACTGGACCAACATATGCAACAGTCTTTACTGCCTCCAGGAAATGGTTCCTTGTCATATGGATCTACACGGACCGATCCTTCTGAATTACGTATTCAATCTCAAACTTGTCAGTATCAAGCATACCCTTCATCTCGAGACTCTGATCAAATACCCCATAAAGCAGATCATAAGAGATCAAGCACTTCATATGCGAGCAATCTAATGAGTCAGCAAGTTGAACGCCATATATCGGGAGAAGATTCTGCACATTCAGTACCGCACATGACTTTTTTACATTCTGTTTCTGAATCTGGACCTAAATCATTTCCAATGTATTCACCACCAAGGGGAACAAGTCCTTTTCCTGTTGGAAGTCGGCCTTCAAGCAGTAATCCTTCTGGTAGCTTACCATACTCGCAACAGAACTACTATGGCACTAATTCAACGTCCAGGATTGCTCCAGATTTTCTTGTGAGGAATCACGACTTTGTGGGACCTAGAATTTCAAATAATTTCAATCCTCGTGCATCCGCTTTTGATCATCCACCAAGAACCCGCTTTAGTACAAATGCTTTGATCCAGGAAAATGGCAGATCATTTAATAGTAAACATGATCCTCCGCTTGGTTTGAGCTCTGACCATGTCTATGGGCGCAAGTTCGGAAGTGTTAACTTGCCAAGTATGGATTCCTCATCAACTTCTGCTCAGTTAGCTGAGGGATTTTGGTCGAGGTCAGTTGGTAAGAAATATGATCCCCTATTAGACAGCATAGAGCCACCTTCAAATTCATTTGGAATAGCTGATCAGCAGAAAAATGGAACCACCGGTGATTCTTATGATATTCATAGATTCAAACAGGAAGAAGGTGCAGTTGTACCAGCCTATTATTCCCATGAAATTGAAGAATTTGGAGAGACAGCAGATGCAGAGGTGGTTGCTGTTGTGAATGGAAGTCCAGGAAATCCACACGTTAGAGCTGAAGTGAATGCAGGAAAAAATAAGAATACTCTAGTTAAGGAATCTGGAAAACGTAAGAAGGGGAAGGATTCCAGATCAACAAAACTTTTTAAGGTATCTATTGCTAGTTTTGTGAAGGAGGTTTTAAAACCGTCTTGGCAGCAAGGTAACATGAGCAAGGAGGCATTTAAGACCATTGTCAAGAAAACAGTTGATAAGGTATCTAGTGCTATGAAGAGTCACAAAATACCAAAATCTCAGGCAAAAATTATCCACTACATTGATTCATCACGAGGAAAATTGACCAAGCTTATCATGGTATGCCTTTTTTGGAAACTAAGATTTGATTTTCTAGGTTTAATTTGTCTGTTTGCTGTTAAGTCTTCAATTTTCATGTTTCCATAAAAATTATCCACTACATTGATTCATCACGAGGAAAATTGACCAAGCTTATCATGGTATGCCTTTTTTGGAAACTAAGATTTGATTTTCTAGGTTTAGTTTGTCTGTTTGCTGTTAAGTCTTCAATTTTCATGTTTCCATAATATCATTGCAGAGTGTCAATGATAATGTTAACCGTATACTTCTTTTTTGTCCGTTATGTGTCTACTTAAAGAATATACTTGTTATGGAGCCTAATTGTATGTTTTCTATGATAGTATCATTTATTGCTCGTGACGACACAGTAAATCACACTAACTATCCTTATAGGAAAGTTTCCCCTCTTGTTTAATTAGAATCATTCAATTTTTAAATGCTTCATTTTTATGGTACTTTGTTGCAGGGGTATGTTGACAAGTATGTCAAGACATAAAACCTGACTTGTGATGGATCCATTGGCGAAGACTGGAAATTGATGGCAGTCTTGCACAAGCACTCACATTTGATTTGTGATTCAGAATTGGGTGGTTCAAAATGAATATGGTCTTTGACAGTGCCTTTGAAAGGGATACTTCAGCTTCTAATGCTAAAATAATCCGAGGAAGATGAATAATAGTCAAGCATTTTAGAGCCATACTTCGAACCAGTAATATATCAATGTAAATTTTATAAAAGTTACGAGGTATTTTAACTTGAAAGACTCGAATGTAATGATTTATTTTCTAGGCTGCTTTTTTCCTTGTTGGGTCATACATGATTTTCTATCTGTACTGATGAATATTTTTGGGTATGCAGTTCCGTATGGAGTTCTATTGCATGATTTTATTTTCTCAAATATTGCATGATTTTATTTTCTCATATATTGCATGATTTTCTTTGCTCAAAATGTTCCCCTTACAATCTACAATTTACAATAATTGTTCTCTCATGTATTCGGTTTGAAACATAAAGGTCTGCAAAATTTACATCTAGACATAATATTGCACAGCAAAGACTTGGAATCCGTTGCCGAGGATCTCAGGTGATACTTTGTTAAATAATTTGGAATAAGGAAATATTCTTGGTGTAGAGGATCTGAAGCAATTATACCTTTTCTATTCCTCTTTAAAATTTGGTTAGTTCGTAAATATTACTATTAGGGCTTTAGAATTTCGTATACCACAAATTTTATTTCGTGTTTCTTTGTCATGCATGCGATTGTCTGAACGGTAAGTACTCCCATTTCTTTTTTCGAGGTGCTTTCACTTGAAATCTGGTAGCATGATTTCTTTGCTTACCTGGCTTGTGCCAGGTATCTGATAAAGACTTTGATGTCAATGCATCGTAGAAAATGTGTCTAAATGCTAATTTGTTCATTATCGAATGTAGAATTTGAATAATTGCCTGTTGAGGGGCTGAAGACTTGCTTCTATCCTTATGTTGGAGGCCACATTTACAAGGATTCCCATGATATTAATTCAGCACCTGAATATGGCTCGATCAGAGGTACATTCATCATTTTTCTTATGTGGAACCAAGCCTTCCGCGTTTAAGTATATTGACTGTTTGTGAGTTAAACCGCAGTTTCATCACAATGGCTTGTTAATTTTCTCATGGTTTCAGATGCTTTATTTCTTAGCTTGTTCACTTGTTTCCATCTTTTCCAGATTTTATTAAAGTAAACAACATTGAGATTTCTTGGTGTAATAAAATGCTAATCTTTTGTTGCTTGATCATATGACAGTGAGTTCGTGCTTCACAGCCTCACAGGGACCTATTTATGCCATAAATTAGTTGTTTTTATAATATGGATATAATATTTAATGATATTGTTTCATTATTGGCATTTTAGAACAAATTGATGGTTCAAATCTTTCAACATGGTTTAGTTTGGGCATCGGGGATGGTGGATATGTATATTTTACTGGATGTGTATATTTTACATGAGCCCGAATCACTGGTTCCAAGACTAATGGCTGGCTATCATATCCGTTGTTTTCTTTCCACAACATTTTATTTCTCTGCGTGTGTTTGGAGGATGTTTTATTTTAGAAAAGATGTATTTGAGAGGATGTGCTATCTTAGAAAGATGAGGTTTTTTTTTTGGTTTCACGTCCCAACCCTGTATTTGATGAATTCGACACTTACCTCCCATGTGGTTTATAAATATTGGTCTTGATAAGGGAGGCAAGTCTCAATTGCAATAAATAAGGGGGTTTGAATGTAAAAATCCCTATTGGAACTTACAATTTCAAATTGTTAAGAATTGTTGTTAGTTGTTACATTACTGTCCGGTCCCGGATTATCTGATACATTATTATATCGATTGTGATCAATGAGTGACTTATTTTTAACATTTGCATATATTTGGATGTTCTGGTGTTGTACCCTTACCAAAATAAGATCAGAGACATCCTTTGTTGGCGGAGACATCCCGGAGTAAGGCAGAGAGTCGCAGAGTGTCCAGCTAAAAATTTAAAGTGGTCTCAATTGCTTCGCAAGTTCTCTGAGTCCAAACTGAGTAATTCTATGCTTGGTGAGAAGGATAAAACTCAAACACTTGGATGATGTCTTGGCTGTGGAATCTGATGGTTTCAGAAATAAGCCATATATTGGATGTTCATAAGATATTCCCAAGAGATTTGGGATCCTGTCAAGGTTACCTATTTCGAGGTTCGTAACGCCCATGAAACAAGGAAATTGGTCGATTGCTGGATATGTCAACATAGTGCAAACTTTATCGTTATGATGGATCACAATACATATATGAAGTGCATTGATGCTACAACCATTCTCAAGAGGTTCGTTGAAAACCAAATTAAATATGCTGACTTTATTGCTATATTAAACTATGACTCTTGTGTAGCTCAACTCTGGTGTGATTGGAATCACTGCCAACTGCCAAGTTTTAGATTGATGCAAAATAGGTGTATAGTTTAGCAATATAAGAAATGAAATCATCAGAGGGTCATCGAGGGGCTGATCTGATACTCATCGTTGGCGGAATTAGCAGTAGAAAATTTTCTGAGTCATGTGCAGGGCCTCTCATGCTCGTAGTTGTATCTAAATGGTTCATTTATTTGTTAGTAAAAATTTTTCATATATTTATTGACTAGTTGAATATTGTCTTGTTCTTGCATAAAATCATCCTTTCATCTTCTTTAAAGTTGTCTAACATGCAATAAAAAGAAAGAAAAAAATGACTCGAACTTTGTCAATTCTTGAAGACAATTAGGGTTATATGAATATTTATTTCTTGATGGTTCTGTTCAAAGTTGGCTGGTGGAAAGTTTGTTTCCGAGTGTGAAATTTTAAAAAATTAACGTGGAATATATAAATATCGATATTTTTTTTTGAAAAAAATTAGATTACTATGATTAGATATTAACAAATTTGAGCCTGTTAAATACACAAATAAATAAATTAACTAAATTCTATGTCCATTGGACTAACCAATTTGAGCCTATTAAATCACATTAAATAAAATATCGAGCAATTAAATCTCATTTATAAAATAAATAAATAAAATTTCGGGCCATTAAATCACATAAATAAAATTTCGAGATTCCAGGGTGATTAAATTAAATACTAACTTTCAAAATAAATAAATAAATACACAAGGAGATTAAATTAACGGTAAATTTCAGAAAAATACCTAAATCAATGTTTCAATTAAGATTCAGTACCTAGCTATAATTTTTTAGGATTCAGTACCTGACATATCCATACTTNTAAATATGTCATCCAAACGAATCTTCCATGGAAAGCCAACACTTGGTGAACTTACATTCGAATATCCAGTATTCTATTACATAATATGAGTATCTCCTGTACCAAATCGAGTATTTGCAAACTCAAATTAGGTACTTTCATCCAAATGCTTATTCCATGAAAATACCAACACTTGGAGAATTTACCTTGTCTATTCGAATATCCAATATTTAATACATATTGTGAGGATCTCATTTACGAAATCAAGTATTTTCCAACTCAAATTAGGTACTTATCAAGTAAAACTAAGTACTTTAAAATTTTCAATCTTATTCGAGAATTTGTTTTTTTTTTTTACAAAAAATATATTAAATGAGATGAATATGTCATCCAAATGCATCTTTCATGGAAAGCCAACACTTAGTTAACTTACGTTGCATATTTGAATATCCTGTATTCTATTACATATTATGAGTATCTCCTATATCAAATCAAGTATTTACAAACTCAAATTAGGTACTTCTCATCCAAATGCATATTCCATGGAGGACTATTGGAGAACTAACATTGCCTAATCGAATATCCAATATTGTAATACATATTGTGAATATCTCATTTACGAAATCAAGTGTTTGCCAACTCAAATTAAGTACTTCTCAAATAAAACTAATTACTTTAAAATTTTCATTCTTATTTGAGAATTTGTTTATCTTTTTTACAAAAAAAAATTAAATGAGATGAATATGTCATCCAAATGCATTTTCCATTGAAATACCAATACTTAGTGAATTTACGTTGTCTATTCGAATATCCAGTATTTTAATATATATTGTGAGTATCTCATTTACAAAATCAAGTATTTGCAAACTCAAAATAGGTATTTCTCAAGTAAAACTAAGTACTTTTGAATTTACATGCTTAGTTTGGAATTTGATTTTTTTACAAAAAATAATTAAATGAGATGAATATGTTATCAAAATACACCTTTCATGAAAAGACAAACAATGACTGAATTTATAGGGATCGTTAGAAGATCCAGTATTTTCTTACACATTTGGAGTATTTAAAGAGCCAAATCAAATATACGAAACTTCAAAATAGATACTTTATATGTCAAAATAAGTATTTAATCTTATTTCATGATGAGTGATGAACTATATTTTTAAAAAAATAAAATAACATGAATAAGTTATCATAATGCATTTTTAATGAAAAACCAACAATGATTGAACTTATGGTGATTGTTCGAAAATATAGTATTTTTGCACATATTTGGAGCATTTAAATAACAAAATCAAGTATTTGAAACACCATAATAGGTACTAATACTTTGATAGATGGAAAACACACAATTAATTTGGTGGATAAAATTATATCTTTATTTAAATAATAAAAGGGCAAAAATGTAAATTTATCTTTGTTGGTAGTTAAAACTAAGATTGTAGTGTTGTCAGGTATTAATTTGTAAAAAAAAAACATCTAGGTACTGAATTTTAAATCAAAGATAGACAGATGTATTTTTTTCAAAATTGCCCTTAAATTAAATACATAAATAAGAAAATAAATAAAATTTCAAGGGCCTTTGGACCAACCAATTTAAGCCCATTAAATCACATGAAATAAAATTTCGAGCCGTGAAATTAAATAATTAATTAAATTCGAATAGGTCTCTTGTGAGACAGTTTCACGAATCTTTATCTGTGAGACGAATCAACCCTATCGATATTCACAGTCAAAAGTAATATTCTTATCATAAAAAGTAATACTTTTTCATGGATGACCCAAATAAGAGATCTGTCTCGGAAAATACGACCAATGAGACCGTCTCACACAAGTTTTTGTCATTAAATTCAAGGGTAGTCATTGGACTAATTAATTAGAGGCCATTAAATGAAATAATATTTCGACAATCAAATCACATGAAATGAACACTCTAGATTTCAAGTTGATTAAATTAAATTAAATTAAATACACAAGAAGATTAATTAAATACACAAGGACTTTAAGGAAAATTCACAATCGATAATTATCTATAATATATAATTCTGAAAAAAAAAGGTAAGCTAAATTTATATGGTTAAAATTTAATAAAAGCTAATTAAAATATTAAATTTAATAACAATTTTAGTGCAATTTTTAAATTAGTATGGACATTATTGTCTATTAATAGAATTTAGTTGATAATCGTTTGCCATTATGCATGTTCTATTTTATTAAACTGTTATTTAAACTATCAAATTAATTTATTTTTCTTGTTTTTCTCATATTTGAATGAAAAAAAAAATATTTTTTGATCTGATAGAGCTGTCAACGATATGTTATATCGAAATCATACAAAAAAAACAAATTAAAGTGTATCGTATATATAGATAAGTGGTAATATCTAAATTGTGGTTACGATGATTTTATCTCTTATGTTTTGATTAGTTTAGATTGACAAATACTTATAAATATTTTTCGACGATAATCGCGTATCATTAAAAAAATTTATTCCCATTTTAATATTAAACCAACCAAAAAAGAAAGTTCAAAAAAATATTGGAAAAGAAATTACGAATTATGCTAAAAAATTCAAAAGTATGTAGAGTGGGAACGCAATGTGTGGAGGAGTTACTTCGTCGGTCGCTGCTGAGTTCGCTTTCTTCACGCCGTCGTACACGGTCGTGGCGAACGAGTCGTGCGGCGGAGCGCTGTGCATCCCGGAGGTGCCTCGGAGGGACGACGTCGACGTTTTGAGGCTGAGGACGCGTAAAGGGAATGACGTGGTGGCGGTTCAAATCAGCCACCCTAAGGCGAACGCGACTCTCCGCTATTCCCACGGTAACGCCGCCGATTTAGGTCAGATGTTTGAGCTTTTGGTCGAGCTCAGCATTCGTCTTCGCATCAATCTGATCATGGGGTAATTTCTCGTTTTCTGTCCCATTGCTTGGCTAATTGGTGATTGCCTTTGTGTTTACCTTGATTTGGGAAAAATGATGCTACAAAGCTTTTGGTTTACTTATTTCGTAACCGATTTATTTATCTTTGTTGGAATTTAGAATGATTCTCATCCTTGAATTACTCTTTTTGGAGAATATAATATATTTGGATTGATAAATCCGGGAATAAAGAATGACAATTTGGTGGTGGATTAATTTTTAGTTATCTGTCACATGCTTGTCCAAACAAGGAAAGTCAAATTTCCACATGTGTTTGTTTCCATCATTGGCTGTGGCTTTTGGGTTTCATCCACAATTAGATTTATGGGCATTGCTATTGATGTCTTATCAGTTAATACCTTCCAATCAAGGAGTGATTATGGAATATCAGGTTCCATATCCTGCTTGTGTACTACTGTTGGTTGCCAAATTAATAGTTGCTGAAGGAGGCATGGCTTGATGTATAGTGATGCATTTGCGGTGCTGTGGAAGGGAACCAAGGTTGATTTTGATTGAGATAGGGGAAATCGAGAAGAAATTCGAATTCTTGGTGCAAAAAATGTGGTTTGTTTGACCTACAATGCCTGGTCGAGGTTCTTGAATATTTGGGGGTTGAATTTGGATAAACAGATTGTTCCTAGATTCAAGGTGATTGATCATTTAAGGTCAAATGATGGGGCTTGGAGATGAGGTCCGTCTGAGAAATCTAGTTAAATTTGGATAAACATATGCAACATTCTTTACTGCCTCCAAGACATAAAACCCGACTTGCGACGGATCCACCGGCGGAGACTGGAAACTGAATGGCAATCTCTCACATTTGATTTGTGATTCAGAATTGGGTGGTTCGAAATGAAAGGGATACTTCAGCTTCTGAAGCTAAAATAATCTGAGCCAGATGAATAATAATCAAGCATGTAATATTTTCTTGTTTTTGTGATATGGATATAATATTTAATAATATTGATATCAGAACATATTGATCGGTTTAAATCTTTCAACAGGGATGTGTATATTTCACTGATGAGCATCACTAATTCCAAAACTGTTGGCAATAATTTGTAATTTACAACCCCATAGCTTTTATAGTTTTAGGCTTTTTATGAGTAGGAATCTTGTGAGACGGTCTCACGAATCTTTATCTGTGAGACGGGTCAACCCTACTGATATTCACAATAAAAAGTAATATTTTTTCATTGATGACCTAAATAAGAGATTCGTCTCACAAAATACGACCCATGAGACCGTCTCACACAAGTTTTTGCCGTTTTTTATTCATCAAGCCCAACAATTTAAAGTTTAAAATTTAGATAAGAATATTAAATAAGATTTTAAAATTCTAAAGATTATGTTAAGATAAGAATGTTCATCTTTAATTCCAATTTCAATGTTTAAGGGAGACCAGAAAAAATAATAATCTATTATNGTATCCTAATGAATTTTCCATGGAAATATTGCCTATTCGAAATATCAAGTATTTTAATGCATATTGTGAGTATATCATTTACGAAATCAAGTATTTGCAAACTTGAATTAGGTACTTCTCAAGTAAAACGAAGTACTTTAAAATTTTCATGCCTATTTGAGAATTTTTTTTCCAAAAAAATATTAAATAAGATGAATATGTAATCCGAATGCATCTTTCATGGAAAGACCAATACTTGGTGAATTTACGTTGCATATTCGAATATCCAGTAGTCTATTACATATTATGAATATCTCTTGTACCAAATCAAGTATTTGCAATATGAAATTAGGTACTTCTTAAGTAAAATCAAGTACTTTTAAATATTCATGTTTATTTGAGAATTTGTTATTCTTTTACAAAAAAATATTAAATGAGATGAATATGTCATCCAAATGCATCTTCCATAGAAAGACAAACACTTGGTGAACTTACGTTGCATATTTGAATATCCAGTATTCTATTATATATTATGAGTATATCATGTACCGAATCAAGTCTTTGCAATATGAATACTTCTCAAGTAAAACTAATTACTTTAAAATTTTCATGCTGATTTGATAATTTTTTTTTTACAAAAATATATTAAATTAGGTAAATATGTCATCCAAACGAATCTTCCATGGAAAGCCAACACTTGGTGAACTTACATTCGAATATCCAGTATTCTATTACATAATATGAGTATCTCCTGTACCAAATCGAGTATTTGCAAACTCAAATTAGGTACTTTCATCCAAATGCTTATTCCATGAAAATACCAACACTTGGAGAATTTACCTTGTCTATTCGAATATCCAATATTTAATACATATTGTGAGGATCTCATTTACGAAATCAAGTATTTTCCAACTCAAATTAGGTACTTATCAAGTAAAACTAAGTACTTTAAAATTTTCAATCTTATTCGAGAATTTGTTTTTTTTTTTTACAAAAAATATATTAAATGAGATGAATATGTCATCCAAATGCATCTTTCATGGAAAGCCAACACTTAGTTAACTTACGTTGCATATTTGAATATCCTGTATTCTATTACATATTATGAGTATCTCCTATATCAAATCAAGTATTTACAAACTCAAATTAGGTACTTCTCATCCAAATGCATATTCCATGGAGGACTATTGGAGAACTAACATTGCCTAATCGAATATCCAATATTGTAATACATATTGTGAATATCTCATTTACGAAATCAAGTGTTTGCCAACTCAAATTAAGTACTTCTCAAATAAAACTAATTACTTTAAAATTTTCATTCTTATTTGAGAATTTGTTTATCTTTTTTACAAAAAAAAATTAAATGAGATGAATATGTCATCCAAATACATTTTCCATTGAAATACCAATACTTAGTGAATTTACGTTGTCTATTCGAATATCCAGTATTTTAATATATATTGTGAGTATCTCATTTACAAAATCAAGTATTTGCAAACTCAAAATAGGTATTTCTCAAGTAAAACTAAGTACTTTTGAATTTACATGCTTAGTTTGGAATTTGATTTTTTTACAAAAAATAATTAAATGAGATGAATATGTTATCAAAATACACCTTTCATGAAAAGACAAACAATGACTGAATTTATAGGGATCGTTAGAAGATCCAGTATTTTCTTACACATTTGGAGTATTTAAAGAGCCAAATCAAATATACGAAACTTCAAAATAGATACTTTATATGTCAAAATAAGTATTTAATCTTATTTCATGATGAGTGATGAACTATATTTTTAAAAAAATAAAATAACATGAATAAGTTATCATAATGCATTTTTAATGAAAAACCAACAATGATTGAACTTATGGTGATTGTTCGAAAATATAGTATTTTTGCACATATTTGGAGCATTTAAATAACAAAATCAAGTATTTGAAACACCATAATAGGTACTAATACTTTGATAGATGGAAAACACACAATTAATTTGGTGGATAAAATTATATCTTTATTTAAATAATAAAAGGGCAAAAATGTAAATTTATCTTTGTTGGTAGTTAAAACTAAGATTGTAGTGTTGTCAGGTATTAATTTGTAAAAAAAAAACATCTAGGTACTGAATTTTAAATCAAAGATAGACAGATGTATTTTTTTCAAAATTGCCCTTAAATTAAATACATAAATAAGAAAATAAATAAAATTTCAAGGGCCTTTGGACCAACCAATTTAAGCCCATTAAATCACATGAAATAAAATTTCGAGCCGTGAAATTAAATAATTAATTAAATTCGAATAGGTCTCTTGTGAGACAGTTTCACGAATCTTTATCTGTGAGACGAATCAACCCTATCGATATTCACAGTCAAAAGTAATATTCTTATCATAAAAAGTAATACTTTTTCATGGATGACCCAAATAAGAGATCTGTCTCGGAAAATACGACCAATGAGACCGTCTCACACAAGTTTTTGTCATTAAATTCAAGGGTAGTCATTGGACTAATTAATTAGAGGCCATTAAATGAAATAATATTTCGACAATCAAATCACATGAAATGAACACTCTAGATTTCAAGTTGATTAAATTAAATTAAATTAAATACACAAGAAGATTAATTAAATACACAAGGACTTTAAGGAAAATTCACAATCGATAATTATCTATAATATATAATTCTGAAAAAAAAAGGTAAGCTAAATTTATATGGTTAAAATTTAATAAAAGCTAATTAAAATATTAAATTTAATAACAATTTTAGTGCAATTTTTAAATTAGTATGGACATTATTGTCTATTAATAGAATTTAGTTGATAATCGTTTGCCATTATGCATGTTCTATTTTATTAAACTGTTATTTAAACTATCAAATTAATTTATTTTTCTTGTTTTTCTCATATTTGAATGAAAAAAAAAATATTTTTTGATCTGATAGAGCTGTCAACGATATGTTATATCGAAATCATACAAAAAAAACAAATTAAAGTGTATCGTATATATAGATAAGTGGTAATATCTAAATTGTGGTTACGATGATTTTATCTCTTATGTTTTGATTAGTTTAGATTGACAAATACTTATAAATATTTTTCGACGATAATCGCGTATCATTAAAAAAATTTATTCCCATTTTAATATTAAACCAACCAAAAAAGAAAGTTCAAAAAAATATTGGAAAAGAAATTACGAATTATGCTAAAAAATTCAAAAGTATGTAGAGTGGGAACGCAATGTGTGGAGGAGTTACTTCGTCGGTCGCTGCTGAGTTCGCTTTCTTCACGCCGTCGTACACGGTCGTGGCGAACGAGTCGTGCGGCGGAGCGCTGTGCATCCCGGAGGTGCCTCGGAGGGACGACGTCGACGTTTTGAGGCTGAGGACGCGTAAAGGGAATGACGTGGTGGCGGTTCAAATCAGCCACCCTAAGGCGAACGCGACTCTCCGCTATTCCCACGGTAACGCCGCCGATTTAGGTCAGATGTTTGAGCTTTTGGTCGAGCTCAGCATTCGTCTTCGCATCAATCTGATCATGGGGTAATTTCTCGTTTTCTGTCCCATTGCTTGGCTAATTGGTGATTGCCTTTGTGTTTACCTTGATTTGGGAAAAATGATGCTACAAAGCTTTTGGTTTACTTATTTCGTAACCGATTTATTTATCTTTGTTGGAATTTAGAATGATTCTCATCCTTGAATTACTCTTTTTGGAGAATATAATATATTTGGATTGATAAATCCGGGAATAAAGAATGACAATTTGGTGGTGGATTAATTTTTAGTTATCTGTCACATGCTTGTCCAAACAAGGAAAGTCAAATTTCCACATGTGTTTGTTTCCATCATTGGCTGTGGCTTTTGGGTTTCATCCACAATTAGATTTATGGGCATTGCTATTGATGTCTTATCAGTTAATACCTTCCAATCAAGGAGTGATTATGGAATATCAGGTTCCATATCCTGCTTGTGTACTACTGTTGGTTGCCAAATTAATAGTTGCTGAAGGAGGCATGGCTTGATGTATAGTGATGCATTTGCGGTGCTGTGGAAGGGAACCAAGGTTGATTTTGATTGAGATAGGGGAAATCGAGAAGAAATTCGAATTCTTGGTGCAAAAAATGTGGTTTGTTTGACCTACAATGCCTGGTCGAGGTTCTTGAATATTTGGGGGTTGAATTTGGATAAACAGATTGTTCCTAGATTCAAGGTGATTGATCATTTAAGGTCAAATGATGGGGCTTGGAGATGAGGTCCGTCTGAGAAATCTAGTTAAATTTGGATAAACATATGCAACATTCTTTACTGCCTCCAAGACATAAAACCCGACTTGCGACGGATCCACCGGCGGAGACTGGAAACTGAATGGCAATCTCTCACATTTGATTTGTGATTCAGAATTGGGTGGTTCGAAATGAAAGGGATACTTCAGCTTCTGAAGCTAAAATAATCTGAGCCAGATGAATAATAATCAAGCATGTAATATTTTCTTGTTTTTGTGATATGGATATAATATTTAATAATATTGATATCAGAACATATTGATCGGTTTAAATCTTTCAACAGGGATGTGTATATTTCACTGATGAGCATCACTAATTCCAAAACTGTTGGCAATAATTTGTAATTTACAACCCCATAGCTTTTATAGTTTTAGGCTTTTTATGAGTAGGAATCTTGTGAGACGGTCTCACGAATCTTTATCTGTGAGACGGGTCAACCCTACTGATATTCACAATAAAAAGTAATATTTT
Organism: Primulina huaijiensis; assembly: GCF_012295235.1. NCBI lineage: Eukaryota > Viridiplantae > Streptophyta > Magnoliopsida > Lamiales > Gesneriaceae > Primulina > Primulina huaijiensis. Next base: position 18,944,671 of record NC_133315.1, read on the forward strand.
TTCATTGATGACCTAAATAAGAGATTCGTCTCACAAAATACGACCCATGAGACCGTCTCACACAAGTTTTTGCCGTTTTTTATTCATCAAGCCCAACAATTTAAAGTTTAAAATTTAGATAAGAATATTAAATAAGATTTTAAAATTCTAAAGATTATGTTAAGATAAGAATGTTCATCTTTAATTCCAATTTCAATGTTTAAGGGAGACCAGAAAAAATAATAATCTATTATAATTACAGTTATAACTATAATTATTGTTTATTATAAATATATCATTTCCATTTGTGAAAGTACCTCTATGCCCTTGTAAATTTGATGTACAATTATTATGTCTTTTATATTTATTTCTTTATCTATGATATATATATATATATATATATATTAGTGAAAAGTACCTTGTCCTTGTAAAATTAATTTACGGAATCAAAACTCAATTCTAATTACTTAGAGAAATAAAACCCGAAATGCAAATATAGATAACCATTTTGGCAATAGCTAGTCCCTTTTGACAATTTCTTATCTGAAATTGTCAACATGTAATTTTTTCAAGATAGAAATTAAGTTGCCAACTTAGTCAACAAATGTATTGGAGACTTCAAAATAATAGTATTTTATAATTTTAATCGCATGAAATTAATAGTCATTAATATTAATTTACAAAAGAACTATTTTGATATAAAATTCATAATATGTAACTCAAGAAAAAAATAGAGA
>NC_133315.1:18945401-18958230 GCF_012295235.1 Primulina huaijiensis
ATATATATATATATATATATATATATATATATATAGGAGATTAAAAATTTTAACAAAAGCATAAGTAAATATTAAATTTAATAACAATTTTAGTGCATGTTTTAATATTAATATGATAATTATTGTTCATTATGAGAATTTTAATTGATAATCGTTTGTCATTATATGTGTTCCATTTAATACAAAGTAATTGACAACCGAACTAAATTCACTTATTTGTTTCTTTACATTGTTGCCTGTTGAAACAAATAACACTATATTTATTATTAGCACCAGTGTTTTCAAAATCAGACTGGTCCAGTCGAGAACCCGTTATCGGTCCGGTCCGAACATCGATTAAATACCATTTGACCGGTCATACTGGTTCGTAAATTTTAATTTTTTTTAAAAGCGATTATTTATTTTTATTTTAAAAAAAATATTTTTATATTTAAAATATTTATTTTTATTTTTTGGTTAAATATAATTATTTTGATTTTGAATATTACTAAAAATATTAATTGACTATATGTATATATATAATTATATATGATTATATATGTTAGGATTGAAGATAACAGTAATAAGATGCAAGAATTTGTTTATGAAAATTCGAAGTGTAAGCTTCTATTTCTCCCCTTCTTCTCTTTCCAGAAAGTTTCCACAAGAAAATTTGATAAGTACAACTTGTACAAACCAACTCCAGCTCGGTTATACAATCATAATGAGCTGAAACTCCTAGCACTCTTTTCTTCAATTTGATCTGTTCAGAAACATGCTTTTGATAGTTACAATTGATTCTCACAATACACCAATACTTGTGTGTAAAAAATAAGTGAGAATACAAAGTACACATTTATCCTTAATCGATATGATGAAAAACTGAGCGTGTGCAAGAGCAGCTTAAATATGAATCTTTTGAGGGTTGCTGTGTGATTTGAATACTTGATGCATTTCTTATTTATATGTGTTGGTCCTTAACAACAATAAATATATCAAGAACTCACAGGTGTAATGGGTAGCCGCTATTTATGTGGATATAGCCACATGTCCTTGTTGTTTTGTCAAATATAGTATATGCTATTTCAAATTTTTTGGACACTAGCTGAAAGGAGAAACCAACTGATCTTTCAAATAATGCTTTATCTAATTTAAACACATAATTAGATAGTACATGATTCACAAATCCATAAAATTGTTCAACAAACACATCTTATTGTAATAGCCAATTTAAAATGCACTTCTAACAATCATATGATATATCTTTAAGTTCTTAAATACAACATAAGCAAGAAATTTTCTTATGGCTTCTAATCTAGCTACTGCTGCATATGATGTGAGGCTCATTTATTCTAACGACAATTAATGATCAAACAATATTTGTTTGATTTAAAGCTGCAGCGGAAATAGGTTTAAAATACTTTAAAACGGACATCAGGGCCTAGAAAAATTTCGGCATGACCTCCCCGTAAGTAGACATCCCGAAAAAAATCAAGCAGCAGTTTATATCAAAATATACTCCAACTACAGTCATAAAACAAAAACCAAAGTCAACAACCTATAGCCGCACTGGCCAGGACTAAACAGAAATTAAAACTTATCAAATACTCACCCGATCATAAGAATCATAGGGTCGACTCAGAACATCACAAAAACAACCAGATATCACTACAGATACACGGGGAATCTCCCCGTCAAATAAACTACAATACAAGACTGAAACAAACTCAAGACATACATATCGACTAACTGGGAAACTCCACTGATAGAACCAAGCAATCCAACANCGGGAGATCTACCATGGTGCCCAAATGCAACCACAGCAGCCCCCCATTAAACAACTGAGGTTAGGATTCTGGTATGAAACAGTTCAACAATAACAACAATAACATAAAGCTTGCATAATCATATAATGAAATGTAATATGCAATGCATGAAAGGCTCAACGAATAATCGGGATAACAGGAGCCAACAAACGGTACGATAACAACTGGAATAATGCTCGAGCAACAACACAGGAGAGCTACATCGACATGCAGCTAAACCGCCCTGCCAAGTATGCGAGGTATGCCAAGCTATGCTGAATAACACCCCTGACTCGGCCTCCATACAGCTGATACGATATAACAGGATGGCGCAACAGAACAACTAGATGACACAATCCCAGCGCTCACCTCAAAAGGCTGCACTAACCACGGAATTGTTCCATCACATCTACGGCCTCATGTGTATAGGCCTAGCAGCCACACTATGATCCCGAGATAAACAACAGTGCCAAATAATAACGGATATCAACAATGGGCTAACAAGAACGATATGGCTCAACATGAATGTCACAGTAGTATGTCATATGCTAAATGCCAATAATATGTCACAATAATAACATATATCACAACAAAAACATTTAACAAATTACAACAGTCAACAATTCATAAACACGATCTATGTAACACAGAATGACAATTAACATAATTTATGTTTTACCGTCGTATGTTACCGAGCTGAAACATACCTATACCAACTTGAAACTCCAATATCAATTTCTCTTCAAGACTCTCGGCCTAAACAAAACCACAATAAGCCGATCATGAAAACTACATTCCATACCAATGTCCGATTTGGCACAAAAGAGCATAAAATTCGTATCTCGCTCAATATTAACTCAAATAAATTTCCGCCAATTGGAAAGGAAAGATAACTCAATTATCTAAACCCCAATGGGTTGTGGGTTTTTTTCTACCAATTGAGGCTCTCCCTTCCCCACCCCCATGGGGAGAAGTGCTTCGAATCATTGCTATTTGACTGGGACTTGTTCTAAAAATTGATTCAACTATGGAATCATGAATTTCTTTAGTTGAAACCATCTTCAGAATCTCAGTAGATTATTCTCAGAATTTTCAAGAACACACTGCCACTCAGTATGAGATTTTGAGTATAACTATCTCAATTCTTAATGGAATTTAACGAATCTTATATCATTACAAAGACAACACATAGCTCTATAACTCTTATTTGAATTACAAGTCCAGAATCCGAGCGCATAATTGACAAAAACTCGAATTATAGTAGATATTGAACACAGATCCAACACAGAATTTCATTTGACACATTTTGGTATAACTATCTCAATTCTTAATGGAATTTAACGAATCTTATATCACTACAAAGTTTGTGTAGGTCATTTCTACAAATTCAAACTACAAAAATCGCAGCAACCCAAAAACGCTCACTCAAAAACTGGAAGAATTCGCGCAGAACAGAGCACCAGAACATCATCTTCGATCTACCCGTATCCTTTCTCAAAATTCACGATTTCTGTCTTGAATCAAAGCCTAGGATGTTAGGAAGACACCCCTTTAGACAGATCGAGATTTCAACGTCGGACGGAGGAGATATCGCGATTTTGCCGTGGTTGCTCCAAGGGTGACGGGAATTTGGGGATTCCTTCTTTCTTTCCTTCCTCTTCTTTCTCTCGTTTCTTTTCTCTTTTGAATGAGATATGTGTGTATTGTATGTATTTAATAATAATAATAATGGATCACCAAAATAGTAACCGAAGCCCATTTATCCCGGTCTGAATTTATTTTGCTCTCGTTTGTTATTTAAACTCTATATATATTTTATATCGTTTAATTCTCCGATATTCTAAAATACATATTTTTAACACACTTCTTGAATTTATTTGGCATAAATAATTATTTTAATTTACAACTCAATAGTTATTTTAATTATGCCAAATTATCAGATAATTAATTACAGGGTCTTACATGATTCATCGAAATCTATTCTTTCTTTTCGATTATATCTTTGTGCTATTAGTCCTGCTTTATTTCTTATCAAGTGTCCTTTTCATCAAGTTTATTTCTAGAAACCACATCTTGTTCCCATAACAGATTGATCTCATGATATGAGAACTACATGTCAATCTTTATTTCTATCAAATTGTCATAATTCTTCTTGCATGTCATTTATCCAATTTAAGTCAATTAGAGCCTCATCAATTTTCTTAGATTTATTATGAGATATAAATGCAATATGCAAAAATTTATCAATCATCTTTTCTAGTTCTTAAGGGAGCAGATGGATTACCTATGACCAACTCAGGTGGATGATTTTTATTCTATCGAAAACTTAGTCCAAGAGGATTTTAATTTACCGGAGTGGAATTTAGTTCTTGAATATGATTATTTTGTCCCCCAAAAGATTCTGTTTGATTTAAAACTTGATCTTCTTTTGCTTTACTTTAATCTAGATCAGCTTGATATCTTGTATTGTTATTTCTTTACTCATCAGCTTGATATCCCAAGTTTTGATTTGTGTTTCCATTAGCTTGATTTGTAGGAATATCAGGCTAAGAAATCTAGTCTTTTATCGTGAACTTGATTTGATGATCGAAGAAAAAGGAAGATCCGTTCGTTGAAATTTACAAAAAAATACCAACTCTTCAATTTCAGCCTAGTTTGGTGTTCAACATTAAATATAAAAAGCTAAATACAACTAAATATTCTATGAATTTCTTAAATGATATGACGCCCAAGAAATGTTTTGAACGTCGAAAATAAAATTTTTAAACTTCCGTTGCGCCTTGGATGCGAGAAAATAATAGTCTAATAGTGATATCAGAGGCAATGTTTCTCAATCGTATGTTTTTATTATTTAAATAATGTTGAGTAATTTATTTCTAACCACGTTTCAAATTCCAGAAAATCGAAGCCATGAAAAATAATTTTTCGAAAACATAAAAAAATTGTGGATGCTCGGAACTATTCCAGGCAACGTGCGCGGACAATCACTACCTGTTTCGGGGCAGTGCTGCCAAGGGCAAGCTGCCTACCCATTTTTTATTAAATATTTTTAAGTGGCGATCAGGGATGGGGTCAGGGTTGCGCCTAGCCCCACCTGTAAATTTCTGCCCGAACTGTTCCGACAGCGGGCAAACGCGCTTCCGGAACTGTTCGGGAATTGCAGAAAGAGCAAACGAGATGGTCTCCGGCAGCCTGCCCCACAGGGACTCCTTTTTGGAAGTTTCAGGACGATTTTATAAATTTTCGAACCTAAGTATTTATAGTGGAGAAGATTACCTCGATTGCAGCGCCCAAACATTGTTCCTAATTAGAAATCTACCTATGCCCCGCCTTCTGATTGTAGCCATGACAACCCATACTATCAATGATCTTGTCATGAGCACTGATTTGTCATGTTAATGATTACGAACTATGGTGAACCATACTTATGGGCCTCGCTCTCATCTCCTCATGGTCGGTCTGAGTAGAAAGGAACCGACCTGGACGGTTCCTACTGGTGAACGAGAAAGATGAGCTCTAGTCAGATGTCCTGGAAACATGGAGAGGAACAAACTCCTCGATTAGCGGTGGACAGCGTCCAAGATCACTTAATATAATCTTCTCGGGTACCCTGTCTTTCCTGGTCATGGAAGACTCCAAAGTGCTACAAGTGCCCGAGATGTCAATGGCTTCTCTGCCTGGCCAGAGAACTTTTTCACCCAGGCAGTATCATTCAACAATGTCTTGCCCGGCTATGACTATGAAACCAGTCTTGTATGAGTCCATAGCGGTCTGATATGATTCTCGGGTTGTTGCATGTTCGAGGTTGTTTAAACATGTCACTCTTTTTTAACATGGGTTGCCTTCCACCTGATCTCCTCATGGTGTCCTCTTGGTTTTCCTGGACCAACTCTGGACTAGTCCTATTTTGGTATTTTCTTCCTACACGAGTCCAAAAATGACTCGAACTCTTTTCAGGATATCACTTAAGTATTTCATTTTAGCTAATAAATATTTTAATTGCAGTCCAAGAATGATTAAATTAGTGCTTTATAGTTTTTTCTATAAAAAAAATGAATCTGGAAGTTTTCGATTTTGGATTTGACATATCAACTTCATTTTTAAAGTCCATCGAAAATTTAATATATATATTTTTAGATTATTCTCGAACTTTACTAAAAATGCAGGACCATAGAAGCATAATAAAGGAGAGACAACATAGCCACGTGCAATCGTGAATCACCCCAAATTTTAAAAGACAATTTCGAGTATAATAGTCTTATAAAAATTATCATATGATGAATTTTTGCATGAAAAATTATTATGGGTCGACCATTTTCACCACACAAAATAAATTAACTTATTGGTAATTTACAAACCCCAGCACGTTTTTTTATTATTAATTTAAAATTAAAAAATATTTCAAAAATACTTCAAAATAAAATAAATTTAAAAATTACTTTAAGACGTTGTCGAAAAGAACAGATGCTAAAAATTATTTTAAAATTTGGTGTAATAAAATAATTTTTTGAGATAAATTTGGTGTTATAATAAAATATTTTTGTAGATATCTCTAATAATGATCCACGACTAAATCTAAAGAAGTTCATATGACTACCGCTCCGCGTTTCAAATTAGCCATGTTAGCTTGTTCTATTTACTCCCTTACAGTGGGATGCCGGAGTTGTCGTCCACAGTAAGCTCGATACACTCTCAACACGTTTTTGTATGATAACACGTCGATCAGTTGATTTAATAAGAAATGATTAATGAAATCCTATTATTTGTTCCGAATGGTACGATCCCAACATTACCATCCCAACATTACCCTAAAATGAAAGGGGATGATCTCAAAGATCTTTTTTTTATTAATTATTTCATAATTAAGATAGAATTCTTATTATGAAATGTAACCACGTGTATCTATTATAGTTCGACAAATAAGACCCCGAAAAATAAGATAAAAGTTGTCGCAAATTTTATACATATTATAGTCCATCTTCTCTAGTACCCAAATATTGTTACTAATTAATTAATTAATAAAACTACATTAAAAAAAAGAGTGTTGCAATAAATATAGATGATGGATGGAGCCAAAGAAAGGGTATTGATTTTAGTTTTGAATTGATTATAACCCCCCATCCACAAATAAATATGTGTATGTATGTGATCCACTACTCATGCCTTGTAACTTTATTCTCTTTCCTCGATTTGTTATTCTTTCATGCCAATGTTTTTTTAAAAGAAAATTTAAATAAAAATGTGCTAAAAATTTTAATATTGATATTCTTTATATTATATATATTATATAATATAAATATAAATGTAATATAGCTTGGTGTAGTTTGCTTGTATTATACATATGGTCATTTATTATTTTAAAATACTATATATTTTACAAGTTTTATTATATATTTTTTGATATTTCGGTATCTTGGTATGTACTGAACATTTCAAATTTCATATCGATAACGTATCGAAAAATTCGGTATCATTATCGTACTGTACCGAAATATTTGGTATATCAAAAATTCGGTAAATATGATATTTTTTCGGTATGATAATGTCGATATGTCTAAAATTTAGTATTTTTTTAGATCCCTAATTATTATGCAATATAAATTTACATAAGATAATGAGATGAAACCTTGCCGTTTTTTTCTTTGATAAATATTAATCACTTAATGGTCCTTTCCATAAATATTACATTTATTTGCTATAACAAACGATCAAACTTCTTAGCTAGTTTATTGGATTAATTCGCTCTATTGATAATTGAAAACTAAAAGTTAAGTTTTATCATCTCATGTATATAATTTAATAGTATTAAAAGTTTTAATATTATTTACCTAAAAATATGTTTGAAAATTTAATTAAATCGATCGATATTGATAATACGTAGCATCACAGCAACGTGATTTTCAATTGTCTTGCATTCTATTTCTAATATGTTTTAATAAAAAAATTAATAATTAATAATACAATTGTGTTACTAAAACTTCGGGGAGTATCTCAGTTGATTGAATATGTTAACGTTTGGTCAATAGTCAAGAATTCGATTATCTATATCAAAATCTTTTCGGAAGAACTTCTCATATATGGTTCGCTCAATATGATTTATTTACCTAAAGTGTCTCAATTTTTGTCTAAACATATTGGAGGTAGCAGCTGAGAATTTCCATGGCATAATTTTTTATTTTTTTTTTACAATAATCCAACTGCACATGTCAAAAAGTTATCTTACCATTAATCCTTAAACTATTAAAATTGTATATGCTTATAATTTTTATTATATTATTTCAACTAATGTTTTAAAATCAATTTTAAAAATTAATTAAAAATTGCAAAATTCGTCCTCTGAATCGTCTAATCTTAATTTTTTTCTCTCCACCAATTAAGTAGTCTAATTTATGAGTAGTTATCTTGTTAAAAGGTCTCACGAATCTTTATCTGTGAGACGTGCCAACCATACCGATATTCACAATAAAAAGTAATACTATTAGCATAAAAAATAATACTTTTTTATGGATGACCCAAATAAAAGATCCGTCTCACAAAATACGACCCGTGAGACCGTCTCACACAAGTTTTTGCCCTAATTTATTCCTTTTTACTCCTCATAACTGACATGTACGTGATATTGCCAATTTGACGTCGTCCTTCAATAATATGTCATCATCTGCTAATGATATGTCATCTATACTATATTATTAAGTATGATATCTTAGAGTAACTATTTAGAGGACATCAAAATATTTAATTCAATAATGACTCTTCTTACTCTGCTAAAAATCTCCTTAAGTCACCCCATATTTTACATAGAGAAAAAGCTAAACAAAACTTATCTTTTTAATCGAACAACTCTCCTAAATTGAAAATAATTTCGTGTTAATTGTAGTATTATTTGATCAAATTAAAAATAATAATAACACATGTAATGTGTGTCGTGCATCATATTATTACAATTTTTTTTATTGAAATTAAGTTTAATAGAAAAATAGATTTTTGTCATACACAACAATTAAATATTTGATATATTGTTTAATCAATTAATGGAATGAATATTGGATATTTGCAATACATGTGCTTCAGTAGTTGGTTTTTATAAAATCACCAAAATTATATAAGAAACAAAATTAATTCTATATAAGCGAAACATAACAAGTTATACGATTAAAACTTATACTTGAACGATCACTTGTTTCTTGGTCAAATTGCATCACCACTCTTGTAAAATTTATTGCATTTAAAATCTAAAAGTCTTAAAAATCAAGTATAAATTTTTTAGAATGAAAAATACAATAGACTATATGTTTTAAGAAAGTTTTTATTTCATCGGAAGGTGTAATTAATTTGGAGTAGGTATCTTGTGAGACGGTCTTACAAATCTTTATCTGTGAGACGGATCAACCGTACCGATATTCACAATAAAAAGTAATACTCTTAGCATAAAAAGTAATATTTTTTCATGAATGACTCAAATAAGAGATCTGTCTCATAGAATACGACATGTGAGACCGTCTCACACAAATTTTTACCAATAATTTGTTTTTTCACAAAAAGTTTGTAATGAAACTAACTCGGTTACTTTCCGTGATTTACTATACTACGATGTCCCACAACATAAACATGGTAAAAAAAAATTTACATTTTATTTTAATATTAAATATTATTTATTTTAATATTAAATATTATTTCAATCAAATTTGGTGTAAGCTTCTCTATTTAACCGTTCTGTCACACTCTTTCGTCTCATTACTCCCACTGGCCACTCCCCCTCGTCTCTCGAACAAACACAACCTCGTCTTATTACAATACAAACCCAAGAAATCACAGCCCTCCCACGATTCAAATGTCTTCAGACTACAGTTTCCTCTTCATTCCGTCCGCCGGTTACTCTTCAATGGTGCCGAATGTTGAGCTTTTGATCTGTTTCCTTCTGTTTTGCGCGATATTCGCCTTCTGGTTGACACCAGGCGGGATTGCATGGGCGCTTCTGAAGACCCAAATGCGGCTGAGGACTGATCTTCCTGGCCCATCTGGCCTCCCTCTTCTGGGTTCTGCTCTGGTCTTCACGAATTCCTTAGCGCACAGGATCCTCTGCAAGGTCTCTCAGACCTTAAAAGCTTCGTATCTGATGTGTTTCTCAGTCGGGTTCACGCGTTTCATCGTTTCGAGCAGCCCTGAGTCTGCTAAAGAGATCTTGAACAGCTCGGCCTTCGCGGATCGGCCAGTCAAGGAATCCGCGTACGAGCTTCTGTTTCACAAGGCCATGGGGTTCGCGCCGTATGGAGAGTACTGGAGGAAGCTTAGGAGAATCTCCGGCACCCATTTGTTCTGCCCGAGGAGGATATCACGTTTCGGGGAGTTCCGGGAGAGGATCGGACTTCGAATGGTGGAGGAAATGGAGCTGCAGATGGGGAGAAATGGAGAGATTGATCAATTGAAGAATGTGCTGCACTCTGGTTCACTAAACAACGTGATGATGAGTGTGTTTGGCAAGATGTATGATTTTAATGGCGAAAATGGAGACGGGGCCGAGCTAAAACGATTAGTAAAAGAAGGGTATGAACTGCTTGGCATATTCAACTGGAGTGATCACTTTCCAGTTCTGGGGTGGCTGGACTTGCAGGGAGTTAGAAGGAGGAGCCAAGAATTGGCGTGTAGGGTAAATATTTTTGTTGGAAATATCATAAAAGAACATAGGCTAAAAAGGGCTGGTAAGAATGGAGAAATATCACATCTTTCTGAAGAAAATTCCCACGATTTTGTTGATGTTTTGCTTGATTTGGAGAAAGAGAACAAGCTCACCGATTCAGAAATGATTGCTGTTCTTTGGGTAATTAAAATTCTATCTAATTCTTGATTTAACATAAATAACATATGTTTTTTCCATAATTTTAACTTGGTTTTATTCATTCTTTTTTTTTTTTCTAGAACATGCTCATGTTGCATGAAGTACCTATAGTAATTTTGATGATTTTTTGTTTCTATATGGCATTAGTGCCACAGGCATTGCATGATGGACATCATTTTCACCTTTCTACAAATTTGTATTTGCCTGATTTGTTTTCTGTGTTAAATGCTAGAAAACATTTATGCGCATCTACAGGATATTATAATTTAGTCCTTTTATGGTATATTTACTGTAAATAAATTTTCATAAAAAATAACATGTTATTAACTTTTACTGCCCTGTCCTAAGGTAAACGCGAATTCGTTTTTGACATAAGAATCTGAATAATTTTAGGCCCTTGTAGATGATGGCNCAGTTGCCATTCTTTTAGAATGGATTCTTGCAAGAATGATTCTTCAACCAGATATCCAAACCAGGGCACAGCGCGAAATCGACGGCGTGATCGGAACCAACAAGGCAGTAACCGATTCTGATCTCCCAAATCTCCCTTACATCCAAGCCACTGTGAAGGAAACACTCAGGATGCACCCGCCAGGCCCGTTGCTCTCCTGGGCCCGTCTCGCCATCCACGACACTCACGTGGGCCCGCACTTCATCCCGGCTGGCACCACCGCAATGGTGAACATGTGGGCCATAACGCACGACGGGAAGATATGGCCCGAGCCCGAAAAATTCCGGCCCGAGAGATTCCTTGAAGAGGATGTCTCCATCATGGGATGTGATCTTAGGTTGGCACCGTTTGGCGCGGGGAGAAGGGTGTGCCCCGGTAAAACGTTAGGCCTCGCCACGGTTCAGCTCTGGCTGGCTCAGTTACTGCATAAGTTCCGATGGACGGATTCGGATAAACATGGCGTCGACCTGTCGGAATGCTTGAAACTGTCGATGGAAATGAAGAGGCCATTGATCTGCAAAGCTTTTCCTAGGATTTCTTGAAGTTATATAATATAAAGTGTTGTTGGTGTTTAGTTTGGTCTAAATCCCATGATTTAGATAAATGGGGATTAACTTTGGTCATAACCACTGAAATCTTTAGCTTCCAAAATGATCGAAGAATATATAGATTATGAAATTAAAGATCAAGAATGTTGGTATAATTAAGGTTGAAAACCAGAAGCTATAGGCTATGGTCATTTCTTGTATTTGGCTTTGTTGTAGGAATGCATGTTGCATTTTGTACATAGCTTTAGAAAATATAAGCTCGTGTTATTCATGAAATTTGCCTAAGTTTCGATATACCGAACATACGAAAAGCAATCCAAGACAAAATCTTGATTACATAGAAAGACCAAAATCGAATCCACGAAAATTTCCGATCTTGTCAATAGATATCTCATCTCAATTATAAGGTGTTATTTTACCACAGTTGTCTAAATTCTACAATCCTTTAAATAACACACACAAGGATAATGTGCTAACAGTTACCGATGTTTTATGCATGATTGCTATAAAAGAATCTATACACAATTTTTAACAGAGAAAGTGATGCGAAAAAAGCAGAGAGGGGGTATTTAAATTGACCCACTAAGCTATTTCGCTTGTCTCCTTTCTNTTTTTTTTTTTTTTTTTTTTTTTTTAATTTCAATTTCAAATAAAACAGGTAAAAACAATTTTTTATCAATTATACAATTCAAAACGCAGCAAGAGTCTTTTCACCCGATGATAATAAACGTACAAATTAATTACAGGAAAAAAATGTGAATTTTCTTAGATATGTCACACGTGCATGTACAAATAATAAGTAGTTTGATAATTTATAAGTTGTTTTAAAAAAGTTGAGATATCACATTTTTTTTTTCAAAAAAACTTTATTTTAATATTTCACTTCTTCAAAATATTTTTATATATCCTCATAAATCTTCACTTTATTCTCAAGTATTAAATCTCTGCTTTATCCTTTTACTTTTTATTTTTTTTATTTATCGAATTTAAAATAATATTTTGTTATGTATTTTTTTTAGAATATAATAAATAAAATTGTGAAAGTTTTATTGAGTAAATCAGCTACTATAATTTTTTAATCAACATTTACTTGCACGCATTAAAAATAATATTAAATATTTTTTTCCAAGAAACATCAATTTTTCTAAAGATAAGTATAAAATAAATTTACATTTTAATATTAAAATTATAAAACTATTTTCAAATAAAT
>NC_133315.1:18958461-18965123 GCF_012295235.1 Primulina huaijiensis
GTATATATATATATTTGCAAGATCATTTTGATGGCGCAAGTTCATATGATTGAAGAATAAGAACCAAGTGCAATAATGAAATGGCGCTATTGTGTTGTGGGGATCTAAATCCTTCCCAAAAGAATAAAATATTTTTAAAGTTGTACCATACAAAGCTTCAATCCTTTATTCACATCTGTAAAGAAACAAAGATATATGCCTTTAACATCTGAATATTCAAATCAAAATTTTAACCCATTTTCATAATTATCATTATTTCAAGACAGATGATATTTACACTCTATTTTGTGTTATCTAAATTTCATTTCGTGTATAAAATATGTTTAAAATTATTTATAAATAAAGTGCAAATAATAAAAAAAAATGAGTATAAATATAACTCCTTTATTTTAATTGTTTTCAATATTATTTTTGGTAAAATTAAAATCATTGCAACTTTGTTTGATTAAAAAAATAATCATTGCAACTTGCTTTGGCTCGCTTTCTGGCTGGCCACCTTGATCGTTATACAATAGCCTAGCAATGTTATATATGTATACGTCTGGCTCTTTAATTGGTCATAAATTTTATCTTTATGCAATAATTTATCGACAATATCGATCCAATATATGTCATATCATATTGGATTTGTAGCCATCGAGTAAATAATTAGCGATTTAGGTGCCATTTTTATGTATTTATTGCACATATGGATATTTTAGTAAGGGTGAATTTGAGTAAAATACATCTGCTTGCTTATCTTTGAATTAAGATTCAGTCTTTAGCCATAATTTTTTTTTTATAATAAGTATTTGACAACACTATATAACTTTAGTTTCAACTCCTTACAAAACAAATTTTAGATTTTTTGCATTTTTATTATTTATATAAATATATAATTTTCTCCACCAAAATAATCATGTCTTCTGCATCTACTTAATCCATCATTTCTTTTCCCGGGGAAAAAAACATCAGCCCGCCCCCAGGCAAATCCATTTGCCGATCTATTGCCCACCTTTCTGACTTCAAAAAAGGCAATTCGAGGTTAAGCTCAACAGTGTAAGTCAATTATCATCATTGTATTTTAGTAATTTCGAATATGAGATTTTGATTTACATTTATAAAAGTGTATGAGATTCTAATTTTCGTGATTAATGAATATGATATTCTGATTTTGTTTACATCTATAAAGGATTAAGAAATTAATTATATCAAAAATTGAGACTGGATGAATGAGAATCTGATTTTCTTTTACATTTATCGTACAACCTACTCGCTTAGAAGACTCAAGAGAATTTCAGACGAAGTACATATTATTAAATGCCCATTAATGTTAATTGTGTTTTTGCAACTTTAAGTCATTTTCTTTTCATAAAGCTAACACACCAAGTCCGAATTAGGTAGCTTTCTGTCATCCGGGAGTTGGTAAAATATTGTGTAATCGTTCCAAAAGAGGCAACTCATTGAACGACTTGACTTTATCATCCTCTTTTCTGACAGGTTGCAGTGCGACTTTATTTTCAACAGTTTGAATACTTTGAATAGTCGGTTAGTTTTGACAGATGATATAACTTTGCAGCTTAAGTTCATATACTTCTGCGGCTTGACTTTTTAACCAGAATGACTTGATCTTCTTAAGCGCTATCCGAACGGCTTGTTCTGGTCTTACAGTCCAAAACCTGTTATTGAAACAGCTCGATGTTATTGTTTGTCAATCACAAAAACTTAAATGTACTTAAAATACTCGAACAAGAATTCATTCACCCTCTTTAAACTCTATTCCGATCCCAACACTTCATTTATTTAATTAATAAACAATTAAATAATTAATTCAATTATTTGTAAATTTTCTATATTGTATTATAATGCTTGAGGCCCCTTATGCTAACCACTTAGTTGTGACATATCACACAAAAATCTTTCCAATTTTAACTCAATATGCTTTGGTCTTATATATTAATTCAAACTGTTTCTATTTTTTTCTCAATTAACTCCTACATATTTGTACACATCATCCTGAATATAGAATATTATAACTAAATCAGGTCCACATATACGAAATATCACAATGTTGGGTTAAGCGTACATAAGTGATAATAGTATTGAGATGAGTGACCTCTTGGAAAGTTCTTGTGCGTCAAGCTGTTAATGTTGTGTCGCTTAATCTAGATGGCTAGGTGGACCGTAAAATAATTACGTCAGATCTTAATGGGTAATACTGCATTTGTTAAGCACAAGGACGACAGTAGGAAAAAGAGCGGGATTGATCTCAAAGGCATATGAGACAACACCAGCAAATAGACATACGTCTCTCCAGACTCAAGTGCCTAACAGCCCGACCCATTAGCACCCAAGTAGGTGCACTATGCATTGTCACAAGTATAAAAAAAAATTATGCATTGACTAATAGTTATAGTTTTTAGCCTAGAGATAAGCGATTTTATCCTAACAATTTGTATCAGATCGAGGTCATGATTTCAAGTCTCCTAAGAAGCATATTTATATATTTCTTGGAGGAATATTGGGTTAAGCGTGAATGAGTAAGAGTAGTACTGGGATGAGTGAACTCCTAGAAGTTCTCGTGCATCAAGTTGCTGATGTTGCGTCGCTTGATCTGGTCGACTGAGTGGGCCGTAAAATAGTGACGCCATATCTTAACAGGTAATACTGTCTCCGTTGGGGGACAAGTCCAATGGTAGAGAAAAGACAAGACTGATCTCAAAGGGATATGAGACATCACCAGCAGATAGACACTCAACTCCCCGGACTTATGGGTTTAACAGTTCGACTCATTAGTACCAAAGTAGGTGCACTCTGCATTACTACAAGTATAAAAATAAATAAAATTGCGTCTTATATAATAACTATAACTTTTGACCTAATAATAAGCATTTGATCCTAACACACAACCAAATCAATTATTTGAAAAATGAAAAACATATTATACATAAACGAACACACAATATTTATATCTTGTACCATACACAGCATATGTTCCATGTTGTTTAAAACTTTTTTTTAAAATAATTTGTTTATAATATTAAATTACATTAAAATTTATTTAATGTAAAGTAATCGAATCTATCATTTAGAGAAATTCAATTAATTCTTCAATTACTTAAACCTAAATTTAATATGGGCTAAAATAGATTTAAAAAAAATTTTAACTCTTATTTTTAAAGAGAAAAGCTATATAATTATTTTTAAAATTATATTATAAAAAATAATCTTTAAAATTTATATGAACTTATTTCTGTATATTAAAATAATAATTTTTTTCTTTTCGCACACAATGTGTGCTTTAGTGCGCTAGTGTTTTGACTGATTAAACTAATTGTGGTAAATAAAATAGAGAAAATATTTTGATAATATTACTTTCAGAAAAGAGTTTTAGACGAATTGGAGATGAGATACTGTAAAACCTATATAAATTAATAATTTTATGACCATATAATTTTACTAATTTAGAGAGGTTTTAATTAATTATAAATTATTTTAAAGATTTTTTTTATTCAACAAATATAAAATTAATTATATAAAAAATTATTATTTTCACTAATATCTGTATCATATTTCTTGAATTGTATAAAAAATAAATTCAATGTATACATTTATAAAAATAAGTGGGTGATATTCATTTATTTTAATAATTAAATAATATTCATCATATTTACTAATCAAATAAAAGTTACCGTATAATGTAAGTACAAATATCTCTGAAACCAATTAACAAAAAAACACCGATTGTGACAAAAACTCTTCAAAATTATATCCAACCATCAATCATAGGTTAATTGTTAAACATTAATCAGATTTCGATAAGTTCAATATGTGTTACTAATGAATTGAGTATTAAATTTTATTAGGTAAATAATTTTGTTGCTTTGATTTTGTAGATTATAAATCTAAATGTTAGTCGGTGGAGGTGTTCAGAAGAGGGTGAATAAACATCTCACAAAATTTATTCTCCAGAATAACAGTGATATCAAGATCTCAACAAATATTAGCAGTCGAAATCGGATCTCGATCTTCTAGGTTCGGTGGACAAATAGAAAAGAATCAGTGCAGAATGAGTGTATCTGAACTTAATGAACCAAAGTAAAATAAATAAACCACGAACAGTGAATCGGGTAAAGAAAAACACAGTTGAAAGTAAATAACACAAATGTTGTTTATGCAAGTTCGAAAAATAAATCTCTTCTATGTCTCCTCTTATTCTGTTTCCAGAAAAATTTTACTAAAAGAATTTGGTTTTATAATACTTGTAAATACCCACTTCAATATGACTTGCACACTGCCTACTGAAACGCTTAACAACAACTTTTATCAACTTATAAAGATTCTGAACATAAATACTATTTCTCTTAGTTTCAAAACTACACAAAATACAATACAAAAATGAAACACTAGTGAGTAAAAGCTGTTCAGTACATATGATCTTTGATATAGATAATATATATCTTTTATGTATGTCCTTGCAAATTTCAACAAAGCTTTGAATCTCAGATAATATAGGTAAAAGATCGTAGATAGTGTCAAAAGAGTTTGTTTTGAGATGTCCTTAAATATACGATTTGAAACATTCAAATTTGAACGACTATAATTCAGTCATACCATGACCATAATAGAAATAGTACTGGATGTCACGTGTTATTCGTCTTATTCCAAAAATAATATGTAGCAATAAATGTCAGAAACACTGACATACAACAGCCATACTTTTTTGTTTTATATATGAGTAGGTCTCTTGTGAGACGGTCTCACGAATATTTATCTGTGAGACGGGTCAGCCCTATCGATATTCACATTAAAAAGTAATACTCTTAGCATAAAAATTAATATTTTTTCATGGATGACTCAAATAAGAGATCCGTATCACAAAATACGATCCGTGAGACCGTCTCATACATGTTTTTACTTTTATATATACCGAACATTATTTGAAACTTAGATTTGTTGATAATATGTTTATATACCAATTAAATAAACAAATCATAGACTACTCGATCGATAAAAATGCTGAAATGACTTGTATGCTTAGTACTTCCGTATTTTTATGACTTATGGACACATCATCAAATTTAAAAATATTCAACACTATAGATTTTAAGGTATATAGTTAGAAGGAACCAAAGTTTAATTGGAAATGATCAATTGATGATGGTTCTAATTAAATATTGAAACCTTATAAATATAATATTTCAAAGTTACGTAACGTTACAACCAAATTAAGAATAGCAAAAACTTGTGTGAGACGGTCTCACGAGTCGTATTTTGTGAGACATATCTCTTATTTAGGTCATCCATGAAAAATTATTAATTTTTATACTAAGAGTATTACTTTTTATTGTGAATATCGGGAGAGGTTGACTCGTCTCACAGATAAAGATTCGTGAGACCGTCTCACAAGAGATCTACTCAATTAGAATTGCCATCGAATTTATTTCTTTAGTTTTATTACGTAAATAGTGTTACTTAACATTTTTACTTGAGAGATTTTATTATTAGAATAATATATTCATTCAGATGGAAAACTCCAGGTGCCTTTAGAGCGATTTAATTCAGATCTGGAAATAGATAGTTAAAGCATGTTCTTGTGGTTAATTAGAAGGATTTATTTTATATTTTGAGATTGACATTGGGTTTACTTGTTGGATTTATGGATTAATATTACTTAAGAATTAAGATTTGTAAGCATTATATATTTGGGAGTGTACTTGTAAATTGATACGAGGGAGTGTATTCAATGTAGGAAATTTATTGACTTTTAATTAATTTTGTAAATTTTAAAAATTTAGATGTATTCAATTAAAACTTTTACATACTCTTAGAAGTCCAGTGATATTCAAAATAGACTTTCATAGAGTTTTAAAAAGTCAAGTGATATTTAACATTGACTTTCAAAAACTCTATAAAAGTCTATATGTATTCAAATTTTCAATAGACTTTTAATAACTTCATGAAATTCATTAACATACAAAAAAAGCCTAAGGTACAACTATAAATTGGCAAAAATTGTATTTGGTTGAACCCAAATATTTGGATTGATTTTTAAAACTTCTAACTCATACACAAACTATTTATTTCTCTCTCTGTTTCTTCACATCACATCTCTTTTTATCTTCTCTCATCTAATCTATCTCTATCACTCTCTCAAATTTTCGAAGTGTATATCTCTATATATATTTTCATATTTCCTTTTCAAAATTTTCATTTTTTGGCTGATTGTTCCTTTAATAATTTTTTTATTTTAATATCATATGAAATTTTGAATTCTAGAATTGATTTTGTGATTTTTAATTTATGATTTATACAAATTAATGTAATATTCAATAATAATAAAAGATGATCCAAAAAAATGTCGCTTAATTCTTAATAATTGAATAGCCTCGCAACGATCATGATTTTTTAAATTTTTTTTAGCATTTTCAATTAATGTGTAGGCTATGATATTTTTATACAAAATCATCCACAAAATACTAAATAATATTTTTTTTCACATGTATATTATCAATTCAAAAACAAGGTTACAGATCAATCAATTAATGTATTTTAAAAAATTTACAAACATGCATACACCACATATATACATATGTAAGGATTAAATGATTTAATTTTTAAATAAGTAAATTTATTTATTAATATAAATATTGAAAAACTATTTCAAACTGAATATGTTATAT
>NC_133315.1:18965432-18972618 GCF_012295235.1 Primulina huaijiensis
AAGAACCAACTTTTGGATAAGTATGAATTATCTTGTTTATAATTAATTTAAGAAACAATAGTTTTAGGTTTAGAAATTACTATTATTTTGGAATACAAGTCGACACTCTTAACTTATTAAATATTGATAGATATCGAAAAAAATGCAACATAAAAAGTTTGACTCTTTCTTACGGTGAGAATAATGAGAAATATCTCAAAATTTTGGTTAGAGTAAAAATAAATTAAATCAAAACAAATAATTTTATATAGTGGTTCACAAATAAAATTTTAAGAAAGATAAACCCAATTAATATGAGAACGTACACATATATAATTAATATTAGCAGACGCACATATTCGTTACGTGTGTAAAATAATGACTACGATATGTATGAAGCAATTGGAGTATGTACACAAAATTTTTCAAGATAAAACATTTTTTTTACCGTACCGTAAAATAATATTTTTTTTATATAGAATCAATGGATGAAATACTCTATTGCCATTGTTATTTAATTTATCCATTAATGACTAAACATGAATCCATTGTATCACGAAAGTATTCATCATGCCATTGTATCACGAAAGCATAAAAAAATGACTACACGATGTAAATTTAGTGTTTTATGAGAACAAATTAACGAATTGTGCTTTGGAAAATATCAAATCAAATAGATAATATAATACACTATCAAATTATTAAATTGATTTTAGTCCGCTCATTGTCTCTTCCGTATCAACTCTTTCGTTCATAAACTTCAAATTCACTTTTCGATATCATTTCCAGCAAAACCTTCTTCAAACTCCGGCAAGGGTTAGGTCCTTTTACCATATTGATTGTTTACGGGTTTTGGATTTCGACTTTCGGGTCAAAATACCATTACCACCTTCACTGTTTACGGGTTTTGGATCTTGACCATTGGGCCGGGGTGCCTTGAGTGTTGCCTCTACGGCTCTACCACCTTAGTCAATGAATTAGTTTGGCCGAACAACTTTGCCCATTAGTAGTAAGGGTACGGTTTTACCACCTCCATTTCTCGCATCTCTGCCTCCTCGTTTCTGCCAGTTGGTGGGCATGCCGTGTATCGCGATTGTGGCTGGGGAGACGACATACTTCGCACCACATCCCATGCGGATTGTCGCGTTTCCCAGCCCCTTCACGTCGCACGGCAAAATCGGAGCTCTCACCATGGGTTTTAGCTCTCATCATAACCTTCGGCTCTTCGAACGTCCGAGAACATTTCCCGGAGGCTGGGCAGTGCTTAGCGACCAAGGAGACGCCCACGGACCTCATCAAGATCAGAGTTGAGTCCAGCCAGAAATACAAAAACACTACTACGTTCATACAAGAAATTCGGCTCCACGATTATCAATTCTTGGTATTCTCTTAATCAATTTTTTTGTATGACTATGTTCCCAGTGATTTTTGGTGACCTTTTTCAGAGGTCTTAAAGCAGGTTTGGGACTTATCGGATCAAGATAATTATAGTTCACTTTCTTTGAGGGAATTTTGCATTGCGTTCTACGTAATGGAGCGACGCAGAGAAGCCCACATTACTTAATGGAGCAATGCAGAGTAAGACTACACTTTTCCTGCCTCACGTCAATGGTGTCATGCTTGAAGAAGCTTTATTGTCTTTGCGAATTGCGAGGACCACCCACAGCGTTTGGAAACATGTGTTGAATACTTGAAGCCACACCGCTGGTATCGTTTCATATCACACCTCATTCAAATATACCTTGCAGTCATTTATGATCCACTCACTCTTTGCATATAAGATTTAGAGCAGTCATTTATGATCCACTCACTCTTTGCATATAAGCTTTAGACCGCAGAATGGAATGCCTGGTGTTCAACCTTTAGCCCTGTGGGTGTTAGACCTCCAGTGGAAGTATGGAACCGATGATCTCTAATACTGAGGCATCAATGCAAATAAATCAGAAAAATGTAAGAGGCCCTGGATTGCTGATTTTCATCCCAAGCAGCACAGTAATGGGGAGGAGAACTTATTGGATCCTAAGGATCAGGAGGCAACAGAACTAGTGAAAAGATAGCTGCTACCTCCTTAAATCAAGGCTGTACTTCAAAAAAAATTAACTTTAGCGTGTTAAAGTTGTGATATGAGAAGAGAACCAATAAAAATTTGAGAAGAGACCCCATGTAATTTTTCCGCAAGGTTTGAAAGAGTGAAATTTTACTATTATTAGAAGAGCTATTGGTTTTTCTGCTGTGAAATGTGGAGCATATCCTTTACACATCATGCCTTGGAATTTAAATAAACATCAATAATTTGTCTTAGTATTATGTCATGAATCACGATCCTCTTGCGCTGTTGATAATTTATTTGATTATTTTATGTGTAGAACATACTGATACTTCTCTCTTCTAGTCTTCCTCGTCAGGGCCTCTCGTGGTATGCTGACAGTCTTTCCCAGGTCCATCGCCGATTGATCTTGTGATCAGTGTAATGCGAGAGGCATATACTATATGCTGCGTATTTTCGTTCGTCTATGATGAAATTGATCTCTTAATTTCCAGGTTGAGTTATGTGAATCCACGTTACTCTAAATATATATAATTAACAGATAGAAAAACAATTTAAACTAGAAATCGTGCATAGAAAATTTCAGCATGATCTACACGTAAATATATCAAAAAACCCAGACATCGGTTTATATTAAAATAACTTAACTAGGTCCTCAACAAATTCACATGTACAAAAACAAATTAGTGCCGACCAGACACAAAACAAAATAAAACAATCAATCAAATACTAGATCGACAAGGCTCGATAGCAAAATAATAAAGTCCAGACAACGACATAAAATCCCAAATAATAATACAAATACTTGAGACATCTTTCCGGTAAATATATATTTAAGATTGACATAATAATATGGGAGACTTCAGATACGATCCAACCTCAACCACAATCTCCACTAGCAGACACTTCGCCTGGTGATGTGAAACCGCTTGGATGACCTACCATGATCCCAAAAAAGAAGTCACAGTAGTCTCCCAAAAATAACAAAATTGAAGATTTTGGTATGAAACAGTTAAATAACAATGATAAATAAATATAAATCATGTACAATCATATTTATTAAATACAATATACAATGCATGTAACCAGGCTTAGAGGTGGTCAGTACGGTATGTCGTACCGAAAATACGGGTATGAAAAAAATAATACCGTTATCGTACCGACTTTTCGGTGTGAGACCATGAAAGATATATGAAGGGAAATAATATTGTCGAGTTTGATAGAATTATAGAATTAAATTATTTCCCTAACTATATCTTTCCTTATTGATTTAAATTGAGTATGGTAATATTATGTGATTTTGTCTTTCTTAAGATAATGAGATAATTGTGCAAATATATTTAAGCATATTGTTGACTTATTGAGATGTTATATTTATGTTAATGATTTGATGAGATATGATATCAATGTTTAAATAGAGTTTATTTCTAATCAAACTCTTATCTTGTCTTGTTTAATAGGTTTCCTTATGTGATAAGACTCTCATCTATAAAAAAGAAGACCAATGACTTTGTAGGGTTGGCCGTCTTCTACTCAACGTAATACACGCACTTTGCACGTTCTGAATCTCAGAGAAAAACACTGTCAACGTTGCTGCTGCCTTGAAGACTGCCGATAGCAAGTGTTGCCTTGAGTGTTGGGAACATCTGCAGACAACATCCGTGATGAAGTTGGCTGAAGAGTGTTTCTGTGACTCTAGTTTTCGCTGGCGTTTCTTTTGCTTTCTTATTCACGTTTTAATAATGTTGGTTGTATTTTAGAAAGCTTTATTTTCTCAACTTGTTGAGAAAATTGATTTTTGTCATAATCACTAGTGATAGGTTTTTGTGTAAACGATTTGGTTTTCTAGTGATTAATTTTTGCCATAAGGCACTGCACAAGTATTTATACTTGTGCATATTTAATTTTGTTCATCGATTTATTTCAAGTCAATTTGTGTTATAAAAAGTTTCCGCTGCATGAAGATGTTGTCCGAGATGTTGTAACATCTGGCACAACATTTAATTCTGACAAGACACAAATTTACTAGTTTTACTCCTATTCTGATATTTTCATTATTTATTGATATTTGTCGGACAAAATAATCCTTACAAGTGGTATCAGAGCCTACTCTTGATATACTAAGTGCTGATTCTGGCTTTTGTTTTGGTTTGACAGAAATAATCAATGGATACATCACTTGCCAACGCAGCGCTTCGACCACCAGTCCTAGATGGAACCAATTACAGCCTATGGAAGGTTAAAATGATNTTATAAAAAGTTTCCGCTGCATGAAGATGTTGTCCGAGATGTTGTAACATCTGGCACAACATTTAATTCTGACAAGACACAAATTTACTAGTTTTACTCCTATTCTGATATTTTCATTATTTATTGATATCTGTCGGACAAAATAATCCTTACAAGTGGTATCAGAGCCTACTCTTGACATACTAAGTGCTGATTCTGGCTTTTGTTTTGGTTTGACAGAAATAATCAATGGATACATCACTTGCCAACGCAGCGCTTCGACTACCAGTCCTAGATGGAACCAATTACAGCCTATGGAAGGTTAAAATGAGATACTACATAAAATCCTTAGATGAAAGGGCATGGCAGCGTGTCATCAATGGATGGACTTCACCAAGCATGACAGATCAAGATGGTGACAGCTTACCAAAACCCGAAACCGACTGGACTGCTGATGAAGTGCAAAGTTCGAACTATAACTCAAAGGCCTTGAATGCTATATTTACTTCGGTTGACACAAACATGTTCAGTTTGATCACACTGTACTTCTTCTAAAAGCGCATGTGATACTCTCCAAAGACACTGTGAAGGTTCCGAAAGTGTGCGACGAACCAGATTGAGAATGCTTACTTCCAAATTCGAGATGATGAGGATGGAAGAAGGATAAAGGGAAAACAATTGNGAACCAGATTGAGAATGCTTACTTCCAAATTCGAGATGATGAGGATGGAAGAATCTGAGAACATATTGGAATATGATCGTCGCCAACGGGAAATTGCTAATGAGACGTTCAGTCTTGGAGACCCCATCTCTAATGAACGACTAGTTAGTAAGGTTCTCCGTTCTTTGCCTGAAAGATTCAACATAAAAATCTGTGCGATAGATGAAGCTAAGGATACAACGCAAATGACTTTGGAAGACCTTATCAGTTCACTTCGGACTTTTGAGATGAACATAGACATGCAGAAGAAGGATAAAGGGAAAACAATTATATTCCAAGCTTCAAACGTCACCTACAATGACCTTCTTCAAATATCCCAAGAAGTCAATGAATCAGACCTTTGTGAAGACTCCATCTCCTTTATCACAAAGAAATTCGGGGAGGAATTAGAGATAAGAAGAAGGATGCACAACCCTCAAAATCTTCAAGTTTTCCTGCACCCGAAAGACCACAAAGACTTCTTGGCAAACAACAATCTCAACCAAGGAATGAAGGCAGAGAGCAATTTAACTCAAAGAAGTATGATTCAGTGCAGTGTAGATAGTANGTTCACTTCGGACTTTTGAGATGAACATAGACATGCAGAAGAAGGATAAAGGGAAAACAATTATATTCCAAGCTTCAAACGTCACCTACAATGACCTTCTTCAAATATCCCAAGAAGTCAATGAATCAGACCTTTGTGAAGACTCCATCTCCTTTATCACAAAGAAATTCGGGGAGGAATTAGAGATAAGAAGAAGGATGCACAACCCTCAAAATCTTCAAGTTTTCCTGCACCCGAAAGACCACAAAGACTTCTNGGTTGGCCGTCTTCTACTCAACGTAATACACGCACTTTGCACGTTCCGAATCTCAGAGAAAAACACTGTCAACGTTGCTGCTGCCTTGAAGACTGCCGATAGCAAGTGTTGCCTTGAGTGTTGGGAACATCTGCAGACAACATCCGTGACGAAGTTGGCTGAAGAGTGTTTATGTGACTCTAGTTTTCGCTGGCGTTTCTTTTGCTTTCTTATTCACGTTTTAATATTGTTGGTTGTTTTTTAGAAAGCTTTATTTTCTCAACTTGTTGAGAAAATTGATTTTTGTCATAATCACTAGTGATAGGTTTTTGTGTAAACGATTTGGTTTTCTAGTGATTAATTTTTGCCATAAGGCACTGCACAAGTATTTATACTTGTGCATATTTAATTTTGTTCATCGATTTATTTCAAGTCAATTTGTGTTATAAAAAGTTTCCGCTGCATGAAGATGTTGTCCGAGATGTTGTAACATCTGGCACAANTGGCAAACAACAATCTCAACCAAGGAATGAAGGCAGAGAGCAATTTAACTCAAAGAAGTATGATTCAGTGCAGTGTAGATAGTGTAAGGGGTTTGGACACTATGCAAATGAATGCGCTAACAGATTGCGAAAGAACAAAGGCTACAATGCGTCTCTAAGCGATGAAGAATCTGATGAGGAGGAGAAATCCAATGATGAAGACAATCATACCTCCTTGACTGCATTATTGACAGAAAATCACAAATTACAAGTGAATCCTTTAGGTGTTGCTCTAAGTGTTGCCACACCTGGCCGCAACATCTGCAAAAATTCAGTATGTTTGAAATCCACAACTTCTGGAAATTCGAGCGGAGATAACGAATCAGAATCTGATGATGAAGAGATAACTCTTGAAAGTGTACAGAAACTCTATGAGGAGTTGTTTGAAGATTGGACCAAAAGAAACAAGCTAAACTCAACTCTTATAAAGGATAACACTGATCTAAAAGCTGTGGTTGCCAAACTTGAAGTAATCTTGAGCAAAAAGGACTTAGAACTAAGTAAGACCAAAGAAGAACTTCAAAGAGCAACTGAGACTTTGTCAAAATTCAATACGAGCACATCCAAGCTTGAATCCATACTTTTGATGGGAAGAGATGACAAGAAGGGATTAGGATTCAAATACAGTGTGTACGAAATTGGTGAATGTTCCAAATCAACAGTCTTTGTGAAAGGAAAAACTGAAACATTCGCATCGCCACAATCTAAGCACTCAACCAAAAGCTCTTCACCGAAAATACAACCCACTGCACCTGTTTCTAACAAGAGAAAACGAAGGTATCTATGTCATTACTGCTTTAAGCCTGGACATATCAGGCCATATTGTTTTAAGCTCAGGGATGACCGCATGAACCAAAAGTCAAGCCTGAAGTTACCCCGAATGTTG
>NC_133315.1:18972718-18974929 GCF_012295235.1 Primulina huaijiensis
AAAAGTAATACTTTTTTATGGATGACCCAAATAAGAGATTCGTCTCATAATACGATCCTTAAGATCGTTTCACATAAAATAATTTATTGAGGCTTTAGCTTTGAGTTCCGTATGAATTTGTGTCGGTATATTTTTATGGAATTGTCTTCAATCGTATTGTTAGTATGTCAACATCATATTTTTAATGATATAATAATGGTAGAAATATTGGTTTTGGATGAATTGTAATTTGTGTTAGGATCTTACAAATCTAACCTTCATATTAATTCATAAATTATTTTTTGTTTTATGAATAAAATAATTAATTTTCTTAGCATCGAATGCTACCAAGTGGACGATTGTTTTTTCTTAGAAAATAATTTTTAAAAAATCACTTTACCTTTTTTTTAAAAAAATAAAAAACTATTTGAAATAGTACTTTTATGATTGTTATTTTTTAAAATCCAAATTGGTGTTAAATCAATTAATTATTAATTAAAAAATATTATGGAAGCCAAAAATATTAATTAATCACGTAGTTTGTTCTATAGTAAATTTTATAATTTAGGGCCAGAAATAAGATGGGTCATGCCATGATGAAAGTGAATGGAACATTAGAACTGGTAACGAAAAGTCAATTTTTAAACCATACATATACATATATATAGAATTTAATCTAAAATATACAATTTTTTATTTTCAAAATTGTCTTTACACCAATATTTTTCTCAATATTATAATTGTAACTAATTTTCAATAATATCCCTTCAAATGGATTATGGTCCTTCACTAATCTCTGTCAATTATAATTAAATTAAACATTTAATAAAATGTAAAAAAATCTTATATAAATTATGATTATAATTTTACACATATAACATATATGCATAATTACTAGTAATCATAAATACAATATCCGTGAGCCGAAATACACACGAAAAAAGAAAAAAAATTACACATTAAAAAATCAATTTCTAATTCAAAACTACGAAAATAGTCACATTTTTTTTAGCAAAATTCGCTGAACCATAACAATATGCTAACCTAGCACAATATTTTATATGTAGATTTATCAAAAATACTTGGGATTTGTCATTTTTTTCCAAAAAAAAAAAAACTAATAATAATTAATAGTTCCGAATTAATCTCTTTGGAAGAAAAACTGAAAACTTTTTTAAAAAATTCGATACCCTTTATTTTTTTTAAAAAAAAATTTAAATTAATTATTTGCTTCAGAATAATTGACCAAAAATGGTCTAAATCAATTAATTCATGAGGCCAATTATTTTCATGCAAGATTGAGAGTGACACCCACTCTGCCGGCCAGCAGTGTTCTATCAATGCGATAAAAGATTATGAAAAATAATAAACCCTTAATATTTTTTTTTAAAAAAAATTAAATATAATTTAATCTCAAGTCAATTATTTTATTGGCCATGCACTTATAAATGCAAGCCGGCCCAAATCAGGTTTATGTGTGTAAGAATTTTTTTTTACTAAAAGAATTACTTGTGTGATCATTATTAAAAAGATATTTTATCGGGAGATCGTGTTAAATAAGACTTTTTCAATGTGGTTTGTCTGATTAGTATGATTTACAGATTATTGTATTAGCTTAAAGATCTGTCAATATTGATCGAAATATAATGATTACAGATTCTCACATCAAAATAAGAAGAACAAGAAAAAGTGTAACATAAACTATAGTTATGAGTAAAATGAAAATTCAACGCTTCATAAAGTGCGCGCGTATATATNCTCGTGTGGTGTGTATATATATATATATATATATATATATATGTATGTATAGCCATTAATTTGTTGGGCGCATGTTATGATGAATTGCCTTTTTAAGTAGAAATATAATTCGATCTATTTCCAAGTCACGAGTGAAAAATTTGGAAATCAAATTTAAATATCACGTGAAGTTTTAAAATGCATTTCAACCCCACAAATAAATGTGGAGGACCAACCTATAAAAATATACGAAAGTTACATATATAAAAAAAAATTTGGAGAATGAACTTTAAAAAATATGTGAAAGTGACATATCAATTGAAATTTAAATTGATAAAAATATTATTAAAAAATACAACTCCGCCATGTGATGGAAGGGTGTGTTAAACGACGAGTCCCTATCCCGTGACATTTTGTCTACACTAACCGTGATCCAGAATATTGTGGCTCACGTGTTCCTATTCATACCCATGCATATTTTTAATGTTATATATA
>NC_133315.1:18974943-18975978 GCF_012295235.1 Primulina huaijiensis
CTTATTCATTTCCATTTTGATGGCTCACATATATTTTTTTGTGAGACATGTAAACCCTAGCTATCTATGTTTACAATAAAAAATAATATTTTTGACATGAAAAATAATTTTTTCATAGACGATCTAAATAAGTTACATGTCTCACGAAATCGACGCGTAAAACCATCTCATAATAATTTTTGTGATATTCTTTTAATGTGGATATATGAGACCAAAATAATAAATATATTATAAAATAGCTCTTAATTCTCATCATAAAATAAAATAATAAAATATGCTATTTCTGTACACAAATCAAATTAAGATATATATATGACCGTAGCGACTAAAATAAACAATTTTTTAAGCAAACAAATTTAATTTTAAATAATGCTATCAGAAAACTCGACTTATTAACCACCGATATTCATTGGATTGGGCCATATTATTTAATTGAATAATGGGAGAAAATTGTGAGATTAGCTGGCTAGATAAAAGGATATAAATTTCGTCAAAGATTAACGCCGTTAGACAGCAAGCAACGGCGATGGCATTTATTTTTTCTTTAATGAAAATGCAATTAATGTGTATATAATAATAAATACAAGCCAGCATCAAACTATATTTTATAAAAAATTATACAGAGAATAAATAATTTTAACAACTATTACCCATAAGAAGTTATTTTATATTTTTCTAAATTTGGACTTAAGAATTTAGGCAAAAACTTGTGTGAGACGGTTTCACGGATCATATTTTGTAAGACGGATATCTTATTTGAGTCATCTATAAAAAAGTATTATGTTTTATGCTAAGAATATTATTTTTTATTGTAAATATCGGTAGGATTGACACGTTTCATAGATAAAAATTCGTGATACATATTCTAAGATTTATAATTTATTGTATTTTATCTTTGGGATCCACCTTCCCATTAAACACGTCGTGTGCCTTGGAATTTAGTAATCCTATTTAGATTTATATATGATATCACCTACATTATAATCATTATCCATCCACGTTATCGAATGTTTATGGATAAGAAATGATTATATA